>NC_041385.1:190227614-190231475 GCF_002162155.2 Triticum dicoccoides | reverse complement strand
GGCCTGGCGCGGTGGAGACGGTGGCGGGGCGACGTGGCGCGTCGGGATTCACCGGGCGCGGCGGCACGGACGTGTCCGGCCAGGGGGAAAAATATCCGCGAAAATGGAGGGGGAGGACCTATTTATAGGTAGAAGGAGCTAGGAGAGTCCAAATGAGGTGCGGTTTTCGGCCACGCGATCGTGATCGAACGACTGAGATCATGGAAGAGACTTAGGTGGGTTTTGGGCCACTTTGGAAGGGGTGTTGGGCTGCAACTCAAAGAGGGCTTTACGGTTACCCGGTTAACCGTTGGAGTATCAAACGACCTCCAAATGACACGAAACTTGACAGGCGGTCTACCGGTGCTATACCAAGGCCGCTTGGCAAACCTCGGGCCATTCCGAGAAAGTTTAACACCCACTCACAACGAGAGACAAAAAGGGGACGCCGGGGAACATAGGAGTGCCGGATTGCAAAACGGACAACGGGGAAAATGCTCGGATGCATGAGACGAACACGTATGCAAAATGAAATGCACATGATGACATGATATGAAATGCAGATGATGACATGGCAAAGTGCAACACGCAAGCAAATGACATGGCAACGACGGCGAATAACTGGCAGACACCTGGCGCATCGGATCCGGGGCGTTACAACACTCCTCCACTAACAAGAGATCTCGTCCCGAGATCTTAGGACCGAGACGGAAGGGAAAAGGGATGAGGTGAAGGAAGAACTCAAGAGGAGAAGGAAAGAATCGAGAGCACTCGAGAAGAAGAGAGGAACGATGAGAATGATGAGAATTGAAAGCTCACGGGATCAGATAGACTATGAAACGACTCGTTCTAACTGGAGTGGTTAGAAAGAGAAAAGAAACGAATAAGACTGAAAGGATTTAGGCAGCACTCTGACTGAACATGGAGGAATAGAACACGAGCTTCACAAGATGGAATGACACTAACTCTTGACGAATGAATTAAAACATGAAGAACTCCGGTGATAAAAGGATGATGAGATTGACTGAAGGATGAACGAATAGAAGAGCGTTGCTATGATTTAGATGGAGGTTCCGACAAAATGGCTGAGGAAATTTGAACTCCGGAAAAGAAAAGATGAAAACGCTTGGAACTAGAATTTATTCATGAAGAATAAACTCCGAAAGAAGGGCTTACTCACTTGGATGGAATAAGAATAAGATTTATTGTATGCTTATCCTCATCAAATTAAATTGATGACAAGTAATGGATTTTTCATACTACTTATTCTTCTTGAAAAGGATTGAGAAGTGACATATCGCAAACTTGAGAAGGTCTTCATGAATCACCGGTAGGATTGAAAGAACGAATGGATTAAAATGATAATCGAAGAAAAGAATCTTGAACGAACCACCGTGAGAATTCGAAAATGATTGTCGACAGAGAAAGAATCACCGGGAAGAATTAGAGGAACCAATATGCCCGAGGGGATATAGATTCAAAAGAACGAAGAGATCGCGAACTGATTGAAGAACACTTGAATGAAACACCGGGATAATATTGAGACGAACGAAAGGGCACAGATATAGAATAATTGGAGAACGAATCTGAAAACTTAGAATGGAGAAATCTTCCGAAAAAATGACCTCCGGATGATCGAGAGAGAAAGCAACTCCTGAAATGCTCCGGATAGATGAAAAGAATTTGCATGACTTGAAACAATTTGATAGGATAATGTCGAGCTAGCACCATGAATCTCCGGGAGAATGGACAAGATTTAGAGGAAAACTCTTCTGCGGTCTTCAAATGACGGCGAGAAACACCACCAAAATTACTAAGGTACTCCGGGAGAATGAAAAAGCGAAGAGGTTGAGCCAACAATGAAAAGAATTTGAAAGCGATCTTGGAGAAGGCATGTGACTGATGAAATCCATTCTTTCATCACACTTTGAAAAGAATTTGAGAATAACTCTGGGGGAATTAGAAGAGTCAGGTAAGATCCTGGGAAAAGACCTGTGGGTTAGGGCCCACTGAAGAGATAACGCCGTTGGAAAGGATTGATGAAGAGGTAGATGATGCGCCGGGATGATTGAAATATTTGAATTGTTCCGGTGCATCATACTCCGAAAGGATAAAATGGCGAGAGGCGAATGAGCAAAGGGAAAGCACTTGAGCCGAGGAAAAGAATATGATCAACCCGAAAAACTTGAATTGAGTCCACCGGAGAAGAAAAGGATGAAGAATGTCGAACGAGACGAGAATTCACCGGTAGAAATAATTGAGGGAAGACTGAAGAGGCTCCACACGAATGGAATAGATGGTCGAGAGAGAGACTCATGCTCCGAAAGAAAGGGGTGGGAGGGCGGGAAAAACAAATGCAACTTGGAAGGGGAAATCGACGAATAACTAGAAGAGAAAAACACCGGTTGAAATCATTGAGGAAAGAAAGCAAAGATTTCACACGAGTAGGATGGATACTCGATTACGGACTCCGACTCCGAGAAGAAAAAGGGAGGGCAGGAGGGAAAAGAAAACAACTGAGGATTGAACTTGGCAACAATGAAGAGGCTCGAGTCAACTTGACGAGAAATGCACCGGATAAAAAGAGCTGAGGAACAACTACCGGAAGACCAACTGCGTGATCCTAAAGAAAATTTGAAAGGGAAGAGAAGTAATTCAAAACACCTACGTCAAGATTCCTCACCAAAGCGACGAAGGGGCTGAGGAGTAAAAAGAATTCCTACTCTCCGATATAACTAGACTCCGAAAACAGTTTTCTTCTAGACTCAACAACGGCCAAACTACACGATCAATCAAGGGGGCTCCTAAGGTCGGTCGAGGCTCTGATACCAACTTGTCACGCCCAATATGCGACCCTATCCAAAAGGGACTCAAAGGTCCCATTAAGGATAGACCCGCATATTGAAACGCTTTTGCAAGGTGGATATCATTACATCAACATTACATAATAGATAGGGATACATACATAAGGCATACAATGCCACACGAATACAACAATACATCATACAAGAGATCAACATCCGACTACGGATGATACATAAACAGAAACTCAAACAATATCCACCCTGCTAGCCCAGGCTGCCGACCTGGAACCTATCCCCTGATCGAAGAAGAAGCAGAAGAAGAACTCAACGCAAGCAAGCATCGCTCTCGCGTCATGATCATCGCATAACCTGTACCTGCAACTGTTGTTGTAGTAATCTGTGAGCCACGAGGACTCAGCAATCCCATTACCATGGGTATCAAGACTAGTAAAGCTTAAAGGGAAAGGAAGGGGGTAAAGTGGTGAGGTTGCAGCAGCGACTAAGCATGATATGGTGGCTAATATACGCAAATAAGAGCGAGAAGAGAGAAAGCGGAACAGTCGTGAAGCTAGCAATGATCAAGAGGTGATCCTGAACTCCTACTTACGTCAAACATAACCCAAAGACCGTGTTCACTTCTCGGACTCCACCAAGAAGAGACCATCACGGCTACACACGCGGTTGATGCGTTTTAATTCGGATCTAGTGTCAAGTTATCTACAACCGGACATTAACAAATTCCCATCTGCCACATAACCGCGGGCACGGCTCTCGAAAGTTTATACCCTGCAGGGGTGTCCCAACTTAGCCCATGACAAGCTCTCACGATCAACGAAGGAATAGACCTTCTCCCAGGAAGACCCGATCAGTCTCAGAATCCTGGTTTACAAGACATTTCGACAATGGTAAAACAAGACCAGCAAGACCGCCCGATGCACCGACAATCCCGATAGGAGCTGCACATATCTTGTTCTCAGGGCAACACCGGATGAGACAGGCTACGAGTAAAACCAGACTTCGAGTTTCCCCGAGGTGGCCCCGCAGGCGGCTCGGTTCGGACCAACACTTAGACAAGCAC
>NC_041385.1:190224966-190227432 GCF_002162155.2 Triticum dicoccoides | reverse complement strand
AAGATGACCCTTGGGTTGGCTGACCCAAGGGAAAGGGGTAGGTGGTGGTGAGGCAAATGGTAAAACCAAGGTTGGGCCTTGCTGGGCAAGTTTTATTCAAAGCGAACTGTCAGGGGGGTCCCATAAATCACCCGACCGCGTTAGGAACGCAAAATCCGGGAACATAACACCGGTATGACGGAAACTAGGGCAGCAAGAGTGGAACAAAACACCGGGCATAAGGCCGAGCCTTCCACCCTTTACCAAATATATAGATGCATTAATAATATAAGAGATATTGTGATATCCCAACATAACCCTGTCCACCATGGAGAAATCTTCAACTTCACCTGCAACTAGCAACGCTATAAGAGGGGCTGAGCAAAAGCGATAATATGGCCAAGCAATGGTTTGCTAGGAATGGTGTCAAAGGTTAGAGGTTCATGGCAATTTGGGGAGGCTTGAAGAGCAAATGATAGGTAACGCAGCAAAGCGATAGAATGAAGCAACTAGCATAGCAATGATAGTAGTGAGATCCAGGGTAGCGGTCATCTTGCCTGAAAATCCCGCAAGGAAGAAGAACGAGTCCATGAAGAAGACGAACGGATGAAGCCGAACCAACCGTAGACGAACGAATCCTCACGATCGCAACGAAAACAGGAACTAACAAGAAGAAGCACACAACATAGGTAAACACACCACACATGAACAAGGCATGATGCACAACAAGCATGATGCATGACCAAGCTACATGAAGCTACTCATGGCAAGAGATGATGTAAACAAGAACAACACATCAAGGCAAGTTTAAATGAGGCCGGGAACAACATATAACAATTCCGGTAAGTCCTCATATGCAAATTTCGAAATTGGTCCAGAACTGAATAAACCTTATGTTCAAGTTGTTAAACAGCAGGTTAAGATGCACCAAGGTGATCTACACGAAATTCTAGTCAAGTTACATATAAATTTCATTAGATTTGGAGCTACGGGCTAGAAGATATGAGCAAAGCAAGTTAAACATGGCATTGATGCAAAATGCACCCAAACATCAAGCAAACACCTCAAAACAAGGATGCAACATGATAATATGAAGCTAAATGCAAAATCAAGCAAGTTTCATATAGAGCACACTCAAAACGGAGCAACGGTTCAACACATGCACACTATACAAGTTATAGCAACAATCTGTCCATAACAGCAACTAGGCATCTTACAAGCATCAAAACAATATGCTACAGCACCCCAACATAATAACAAAAGGCATGGGCATGAAGTACTGGTAAAGCATAACAAAACATGAACACTGAGCTATCTCCAGAAGCAACTAGAACATGCTCAAAAAGACATGGAGATATTGCAAATAATAACAGTTTCAGACTTTAGCAGAAATAACATCAGGTTGCAATGTTTAGAGCTATCAAACAACATGTTACAGGAACTTATCATGGCAAACAAAGGCATGGCATGAATCTACTAAAAGCATAGATCAAAAGTCCCTTACTGACCATGAGCCAAAAAGGATCAGAAAATATGATGGCACCCATGTAAACATAGCAAGTTATATTACAGATTCATACATGGCAGGAACAACAATAAGTAGGCATGTTCGTGAGCTTGAACCACTCACCACAGAGCAATACATGGCATGGCAAGGCAACCAACAGTAAGAAGGCATGTTTATGAAACTAAGCATGGCAAGAGCAAGGTCATAGGATACATGGATCACTAGCAAAACACATGGGAACAAGTGAACTTAATGTTAACAGGCTGACAGCAACATTTTCAAGCAACTTTAGAGCAAGATTCCAGAATGATACAGCAAGCTATAATTGCAACCAAGGGCATGAATGGATAGAGAAAGGCATGTAGATCAAAACATGTTTATAGAGCATCTCCAGATTATGCACACAATGACTTGTAGAAGCATGTTAACATAGCAATAAAATATAACAGAATCTGTCAGGAAAACAGCAACAGCAACTACCCTACTTAGCAAGCTTGATACACTCAGCACACAACTCACAAAAATACATGGTTGGCACCCCTGGAAAGATGGCATGGCATAGATCAACATACATGTAGACATCAACCTCATAGGATGCACACATCAATCATGACAAAAATGATAAATGAGCAAGTTATAACAGTTTCAGCAGATTAACATCAACATGCACTCTTCCAACAGCATTTAGGGCATCAAGATGAGTTCAAATGAAAATGACGCAATGGAATGAAATGAAGTACTCGTTGAGACGAACAATTTGACATATTATACGCACGAAACGGAGCTACGGATGCAGAGATGTGATGCGATGAACATGGCATGTTTATGCAAGAAAACTGGGACTTAGTGAAATGGGGGCAACATGCGGGATTGCACGGTTTACGAGGCGGCGGCGCGAGCTCGCCGAAGAGTTCGCCGGAGGAGGCCGGGGGCCGCGGATCCGGGCCGGATCTCGCCGGATCCGGGCCGGATCTCGCGGG
>NC_041385.1:190199702-190224472 GCF_002162155.2 Triticum dicoccoides | reverse complement strand
GCGGGGCGACGTGGCGCGTCGGGATTCGCCGGGCGCGGCGGCACGGACGTGTCCGGCCAGGGGCGGACGTGTCCAGCCAGGGGCGGACGCGTCCGGCGCGGAGAGGGAGTGATTTAGGGTTTCGGGGGGAAAAATATCCGCGAAAATGGAGGGGGAGGACCTATTTATAGGTAGAAGGAGCTAGGGAGTCCAAATGAGGTGCGGTTTTCGGCCACGCGATCGTGATCGAACGACCGAGATCATGGAAGAGACTTAGGTGGGTTTTGGGCCACTTTGGAAGGGGTGTTGGGCTGCAACTCAAAGAGGGCTTTACGGTTACCCGGTTAACCGTTGGAGTATCAAACGACCTCCAAATGACACGAAACTTGACAGGCGGTCTACCGGTGCTATACCAAGGCCGCTTGGCAAACCTCGGGCCATTCCGAGAAAGTTTAACACCCACTCACAACGAGAGACAAAAAGGGGACACCGGGGAACATAGGAGTGCCGGATTGCAAAACGGACAACGGGGAAAATGCTCGGATGCATGAGACGAACACGTATGCAAAATGAAATGCACATGATGACATGATATGAAATGCAGATGATGACATGGCAAAGTGCAACACGCAAGCAAATGACATGGCAACGACGGCGAATAACTGGCAGACACCTGGCGCATCGGATCCGGGGTGTTACATGACGGTATTTCAGATTTTCCTTTGGTCAGATTGAAGGCCCCATTCTTAGCTTGAACATGATGCTCTACTCAAAGTAGAAGAACATGACGAGTAGGGTTAGGCACCATCTCCTCGAGGACGGCACCAAGGTTCACTACCTGAAGAAGACCGGCGTAGTGATCGACAATGTCGATAACCAGGTGAAGGTGTTCAATGAAAGAGATTCGGAGTCATCATCATAGTATGGAAATGTTGCACATGCTGTCATCATGGTATGGAGCGACTACGACTCTAAGTGGAGGTGGTGTATATATCAAGTGATCTATTCTGTAGGCATTTTCTTTGGGTGTGGTGTTTGATTTTAATCAAATCACGCCTGTTTTTTTAGTTTATGCCCATAATAATTTGTAGGGATAAACATGATGTGTGACTTGTTCCATATGGCTCGATTGGAGTATTTAATTGTGACGAAGCTGTAAACTGGGCTTGGTCAGCAGAAAAAATAAATCAGATATAGCCACCAGCATTAAACATGGCCTTGTCATCTCTCACCATCAGAAGCAGATTGAGTCTCTTGACAAGATTAATGTTGTTTACCGAATGGAGGGATGACAGTATATGCTTTCAGTTCATTTAATAGGTATTTTTCTTCAGCTAACCATTTCTTGTTTGAGACTCCATCTTATTGTATTGCCAACTTTTTGAAAAAAATACTGTTGTGCCCATGCATGCATTTTTCATGTTTTGAATCAGTGTTACTGAATAATCACCATTTCCTGCCCATCGGCCACCGCTGGCCAGAGAACCACATCAGTAGCTGCACCCTCTCCCATTATCCCTTCATTAGCACTTTTCCCAGTCCATATGCAAAATCCGAATCCAGCATTTCTGAATCATGCTTGGTGTGTGCTGGCGGTGGGCGAGGAACATGGTGATTTTTTATCTGAATCAAGGTGTAGCTGTCTTAATCTTGTACATGTTGTTCTCTGAATCATGTGGTATTTCTAAGTGCTCTGCATGTTTTGTGGTGCATAGGGGAAGCGGAGGCGACGACATGCAACTGTTCTCTTTACATCTGTCATGGTCCAAAGTCTAGGGAGAAGTAGGTTTTGCACTCGTATTTGGCAGGATGGAGATGAATTCGAGAGAGATGTTGCTGGGAGTTGTACCGATCATTTTTATGTCCTCCCTATGTTATGCCTTTGCACTGATGTGTAATTTTTTTGAGTGGGGGATAGTGTAGCGAACACGAACAGAAAAATTGGTAGAAGTTGAGGAGAACAATCTGAGTGAGCAACATTAGTTGAGTATTAAGATGTAGCCTTACTTGTGCCTTTAGGTATTTTAGACAAGCATCATACTCTGCCCGCAGCACGTAAGGGAAACCAAAAAGGAATAAAAACATTTGGGCTTCTTCGTAATTTTCCATTTGGTTCTAAGCTTTTCTAAATGGCAAAAACATTTCACATAAATTAATAAATAACCTTGCTGCAAACTTGAGTTGGTTTACAATGAAGTTGGCAAGTACATGTTCTTGTTGACTAAATATTTTTCATAAATATGAGAGTATGAAGATAATTTGTTCTTTCTTTTCTCTGTTCACAATGGGATAACAATATTTGTTATATTTCACAGTGTTACACAATTTATCATAGGGAGGACAGACTAATCTAATGATGTACAACAGCTTTGATGTGTTGAGGATCATGGTGGTCTATGGATTCCGCACCTGGTAGTAGGCTGAGAAAGGTACATTGTTTCTCTAACACAATGATGTTCAGAGCAACCGTCCACTATGTGAGATTTAGAAGGTATTCTGATTAGTGTTTGTTGATAACTGTAAATTCCATTTGTGTGAGTTTCATATTTATTATCCCGGTCGACGTACTAATCCATTCTTCTATGATGGGCAGTTGGTATTGACGGCGGATGCATCCATGTGCAAATCTCCTGGCATTGAGCGGACGGATCCAAGGGAATTGGGGCGGCCAGCCAGCTGGCAGTGCACGCATGGGCGATCACGACGCAACAAAGTTCTGGGTTTTAAACTGGGAGCGGACGGACGTGGCCCAAGGGAGAACATGGGTGGGGAGCGTGCGGACCGTCGACGAAAGAGAACAACACTGGGTTTGTTAATTACTCAACAAATCAGAGATCGATCTCTTTTTTTAGATGCAAATATTTTTTAATTTAATATGTCCACTCCCGTTACTATGTGACATATTTAGATACACTAGGTTTCGCATTAAAAAATATGCTTACTGTTTCTTCCTTCAGTTTTGGTGAACTTTCTGTTAGCAAGATGTGCAAGAAAGCTATTTCATTCTGGAGACATAAGTCATCAACTTTCTCATAGAGTCGTACATAAACTGTTCTTTTTTTGAGAATGATGAACTACCCCCATGTGAGTTTCTTGATCTTTCATTCCTGATTTCACACTATTTTATTTTCTTACATGTATTAATCCTCGGTTGTAGCTAGCTTAGTTCGCGAGCATTTCGTTGTTGTTTTGTTTTTCTCTTAGGCATGAAGCTTTGGCCGTACCTAGCTCGGTTTGGAATTGTAACATCTTGCAGTGCATTTCCTCGAATTAATTTTTTTTATGAAATATGTTCTTTCATTGGCATTCAGGTAAAACAAACAACAAAACATGTATCCGAAGCTTTCTGAAAACCCGTACAATAGTGTAGTGGCCTCATGGTCTCACTAAACCCCTTCTTGCAGACGCCTCTCTTCTAACTATATTGTTATTTTTGTGCACAATTGAAATTGAGATGCAGGTCTATCTAATGCTTGTTGTTGTTGTCAAAGGCGGAGCGAAGTCGAAGACGAAGCCTCTTGATATATGTTTAGTGGTGGGTATTTATATTTTCAAATAGCCAGCACATCGCCGGCGAGGGGGGAATGAAGGAGAGAGGGAATTGAGGACAAATATTCATCGAGCTACAGTACATGCATATATGACTCGTTTTTTTTGTTTTTTATAAGGTGTCCTCATTTTGTTGCTTCTGCGTAGGTTTGGATATTTTCCTTCAACCACAAGGCCCATCCAGTTGTGAGCTACGACAAATTTGTTTGAGTTGGAGGAGAAAACATTGCACATCAGAGCTACGTTGATTGCAGCGAGGCAACCATTAATTGGGTATGATCATACGAGGGAGGGGAGAGTAGAGGAACATTAATATTTTCATGCTTTGGATGAAAATCTCAATTCATAGTTTCTCTGTACGTGGCAACACACGAGCAGTACTGGTGGGCTCACGATGGAAGTAGCGCTGGTAGAATCAGTAGGCACTCTATGGGAAGGCGGTTGTCGCCCTTGTCCCTCGGTCTCCGAAAGGATTTGCTAATAACAACATAATAATTAGTACCACCAGTAACCCTTCTATTTACCCACCTTCAGTATAATTGTAAATGGCATTTGGTTGTTCATGTATACTCAGGATTTATGGGTTGTCAACAGCCTCATCTGAATGCTTGATGTACTTATATTTCTTTCTTTTCAATGCCCATTTCATCTGAGTAGGGTGATGAGGGAAAGAACATGTCGTGTTGAAAGTCAGTTTAGTGCATCAAGGACGGGAAGTTCTGAGAATTGCAAGAGGTGATTGAGGATGGTTAGCTATTGTGGCTCATCATATAGTGGTGGAAGATGAGTACAAGCATATAAGCTTATTAAAAATTTACAGTTCCTGACTGCACGAGACATTTTTTAGCTGAACTTCTCATCTGACTAATAATCATACAACGTAAAGTAACCTTTGACCATCCTTCTGAATTATACTGCAAGTCTGGAAGGCGATATTTTGTTGAGCATGTAGACACAAGTTGTACCTTGCGAGGCACAAGCTTTTTCTCCTTGGCCTCATGGAGCTAAATTATGAGCATTACCTGTCAAGACACAATCAGAGCATCCCCATACTCTAGCTAATTAAAGTTCGTTCTCATCTTCTATTTCACACAAATCAATTGTGTCTGCCCCAGATCGTTTGGCATTAGATGATTGTAAGGATTTTAAGTGACTTTAATAAGTTCATCTTCCGGAATGAATCTATCAGTTCATCACACACATGTACTCTTGTACTAAAAACAGAACAATCAAAAGGTATACACGTCAGAGCCACAGAGGGGCACCTAGCTAGACAGGGGATTACAGAATATCCAAAATAAGTTTGCAACCGGGATGAATCGAGATGTACGCACATGCCATGAGATAGGGTGGAGAAGATCGACGAAAGAGAACTATTGGACATGGTGGAGGGGCTGCAGTAGTCCATCTGCTTGCCGGCGCTGTCGAATATGAGGACGCCAAGGTCCGCCTCGCAGAGCATGGCGAGCTACTGCACCTTCTTCAACAGCCCGGCTCTGCTCTTGCCGAAGGTGGACTGCCTGGAGACGTTATTGGACCGTCCCAACAGCTACGTGGCCGGCGTGACTAGCAGCCGAATCCTGCTGCTCACCGCGGCAGATGTGCGGTCCGGCTGCTCATCGGAGAAGACCCTCCCTCCAGCTACATCGCCAGCGCAAAAAATAACGGCGAGGCCTTCTGCACCTCCCGGTCGGCGGCCGGATCTGGCTGCTCATCGGGCCAGATATGCAGTCCCGCTGCTCACCGGAGATATCGCGATGGAGGGGATGGGGTGCGGCGGGAAGTGGAGGGGGCGGGAGGTGGTATGGACCGTGGAGGGGATATAGCAGATCCAAGCCATGGCGGTGATCTATAGCTGCAGCATCGCCGCAGCGCCATGGCCGGGAGAGATGGCTGCGGCGACATGTGCGGTGGAGAGTGAAATGTGAGTGAGTGCGCGGAGAGAGATGTGAGTGTGCCGTGCAGCGAGCGAGTGAGAGCCGTCTTGACTTCTTTTATTTAGGTAATTTCTTTTTAAGAGGAGAAGCAGGCTGCATTGCATTTGCTCAGAAAAACATGATTTTTTTAAAGTAAATAATTAGGAGACCACAAGAATGTACAGTATATCTTATACATGGAATATACAACTAAAGGTTTTTCATACTTATAAATTTAGTTTAGAATATCACACGAATAAACACATTTTTAAGAGAAGAAACTGAATATACTTTAATCGTTCCAACATCATCTTCTTAAAACGGAAAAAAATGAGGTGTCTTAAACTTGCGATGAAAATGATTTGATTTTTATGTTGGACTGCTTGTGGTTGTTGAAATGTGTCGGACGATTTCTCTATGTATATATAAATAACTTAAAAGGATTCAAGAAATTGCGGATAAATGAGTACTTTTTATATAAAGGGAAAATCAGATGTTTGCTCCTAGAGAAACGGAACACACTTTTTTATAATGAAAAATACCACTTACCTAAATAGTAGAGATTCCCGAGAATAATCATCAACAAGTGATTTAAAGTGAGCCTACAATTTATTAAAATTGGCCTGGCATTCGCTCTATTATGAAGCACCCTGCATCTCATTGGTTAAAAACGGACACCGCTCATTTCTAGCAGCTCACCAGTGAATATATATATATATATATATATATATATATATATATATTATATACCATCATTTTTAAATAAAATCTAATATTTGTTATATTTTTCCACCTTCATAGGTAAAAACTGATGGATTTGGATGATGCTTCGAAAATGTCGACTGACATAGACATTGATGTAGCGATGATGGACCGGGCTGAAAACTCAACGAGCTTTACACAACCAGAAGAGGTGCATGCAAATAATGGTTCTTCTTGGTTTATATGATGCACGTGATATAATACTCAAAAGGCACATGTCTATATATTTTTTATTTTGTAGGATATGAGAGAGATGGAGATGGATTCTGTCAAATGCCCGTGGCAACGCACGGGCAATCTACTAGTGCTAGGTAGCATTCCACATCAAAAATTCTGTTTTTATCATTTACCTACTCGAGGACAAGCATGAATTAAGCTTGGGGATGCTTGATACGTCTCCAACGTATCTACAATTTTTTATTGTTCCATGCTATTATATTACCCATTTCGGATGTTTATGGGCTTTACTTTACACTTTTATATCATTTTTGGGACTAACCTACTAACCAGAGGCCCAGCCCGAATTGCTGTTTTTTTGCCTATTTCAGTGTTTCGAAGAAAAGGAATATCACGGAGTCCAAACGAAATGAAACCTTCGGGAGCGATCTTTTTGGAACAAACGTGATCCAGAGGACTTGGAGTGGAAGTCAAGAAACAAGCGAGGCGGCCATGAGGGTGCCCGGCGCGCCCCCTAGGGCTGGGTCTGTGTGGAGTAATAGTAGTAGATGCAGAATCATTTCGATCTACTTGACACAGACGTGATGCCTATGTTCATGATGATTGCCTAGATATTCTCATAATTATGCGCTTTTCTATCAATTGCTCGGCAGTAATTTGTTCACCCACCATAATTTATGCTATCTTGAGAGAAGCCACTAGTGAAACCTATGGCCCCGGGGTCTCTTTTCTATTATATTACATCTCTTGTATTTACATCGCATCTCGTTTACTATTTTGCAATCTTTACTTTCCAATCTATACAACAAAAATACCAAAAATATTTACTTCATTATCTTTACCAGATCTCACTTTTGCGAGTGACTGTGAAGGGATTGACAACCCCTTTATCGCGTTGGTTGCAAGGTTCTTGATTGTTTGTGCAGGTACTAGGCGATTTGCGTGTAGTCTCCTACTGGATTGATACCTTGGTTCTTAAAAACTGAGGGAAATACTTATGCTACTTTGCTGCATCACCCTTTCCTCTTCAAGGAAAAACCAACGCATGCTCAAGAGGTAGCAAGAAGGATTTCTGGCGCCGTTGCCGGGGATATCTACGCCAAGTCAAGACTTACTAAGTACCTATCACAAACTCTTCTCCCTCGCATTACATTATTTTTCATTCACCTCTCGTTTTCCTCTCCCCCACTTCTAAAACGATTTTCGAAAACCTTTGCCTTTGCCTTTTCTTCGCCTTCTTCCCGTATGTATCTTTCTTTGTGTTTCCATGTGCCTTCTATTTGCTGCATCTTTGCTTGCTAAAAATCTATTGATATGAATCCACTTAGAGTGTTCTACTTGGATCATCTTCGATCCTTATGCGCTCATGCTGAAACCCCAACTAGCCTAGTCTATGGGAAATCTTAAGATGAGCATGCTCATTTTGTGCGTCACCGTTTGTCTGAAAAAGCAAAACTATCGAGGCGCAAACAAAAAATTGGAACATCAATTGATCATAATGATATCATGGAGATGCTGCACGGACCCATATATATAGAAACAGAAAAGAGAATGATGATGATGACTAGGGATCAAATGAACAAATTGTTGTGTTATGCTTGGAATCTTTGTGAAATTTATGATTTTACTTGTTGCTCTAAGAACCCTAAAAACACCTCCCCTACCTATGTGAGTTTAATGATGATGAAATCTAATCATCTTATGCAAAGGGTGTTTATAGTTACTACGACATCGAACAAATTGAAGAATTTGTTGCTTTTAAGGGTGCTTATGAAGGTGCTTCTTTGATTGAAAAGTATGATATTACTCTCTACGAATCTGAAAATTTTGACATATTTAAATATTGCTATGAAAACTATGCTCATAATGTCTATGTCAAAGAATTTATTGAAAGAATGACCGTTGCTTTGGAAGAAAATAATGATATGCATGAATCTATAGATAATTATGATTCGATGATTTGATTGAAATATCCCTTGATGAACATGATGCTTGCTATTCTTGTGGCCTTTATGAAGATGAATTTGCTATAGTTCCTTATGTTAAACATGATATCATTGCTATTTGCACCCATACTTGATAGTTCCTTCGATGAAAAGCAGGATTGCAATGATTTTACTATAAATTCTCTTGATGTCAATTGTGCTAATAATATGCAAAACCCTAAGCTTGGGGATGCTAGTTTTTCTATGTCTACTACTTGTTGCAATGATCATGATTGGGGTGATTCTTCTTATGATCTTGAAAATTTATTTAAGCCCCATGATGAATATGAGATTGATAAAAGTGTTTGAAATAATATTGAAAGTGGGTTTGGAAGAGTGTCAACTTTAGATCCCACATATTTGGAGAATGTTCAATCTTATGGTATTTTTGATAAAAGTGGGTTTGGAGAGGTCATGACTTTAGTTAATGTTAATCCCACTATTTTGGAAGAGTGTCAACTTTGCATGCATGTGGATCATGTTGAGAATATGTTATGTGATAGCTATTTTGCCGAATTTTCTTATTATCCTACATGTAATTATTATGAGAGAGGAAAATACGGTTGTAGAAATTTTCATGTTACTAAATTACCTCTCTTCATGTTGAGATTGCTATCGTCTCTTTCTTCTTCCTTGCATATGCAATTTTTTGCTTGCCTTGATAATTTGTTTGCTTATAAAATTCCTATGCATAGGAAGTATGTTAGACTTAGATGTTTTTATCACGTGTTTTATGATGCTCTCTTTGTGCTTCAATTCTTGTCTTTCATGTGAGCATCATTGAAATCCCAATGCCTAGCTAGGGGCGTTAAACGATAGCGCTTGTTGACAGGCAACCCAATTTTATTTTTGTTCTTTACTTTTTGTTCCTGTTTAGTAATAAATAATTCATCTAGCCTCTGGTTAGATGTGGTTTTGTGTTTTAGTTAGTGTTTGTGCCAAGTAATGCCTTTAGGATAACCTACGGTGATAGTTAATTTGATCTTGCTGAAAAAATGAAACTTTTTCAAGCACGAGATTAGTTTTCGTAAATCATAGGAACATGATTTTCAGTTGATTCTTTTTTCAGAAGATTAATAAACAAATTTCTTAAGACTTCCTAATTTCTCAGGATTTTTGGAGGGACATAAGTATTCGCAAGTTACAGATTGCTACAGAATGTTCTATTTTTTGACAGATTCTGTTTTTCGTGTGTTGTTTGCTTATTTTGATGAATCTATGAGTAGTATCGGGGGGTATAAATCATAGAGAAGTTGGAATACAGTAGGTTTAACACCAATATAAATAAAGAATGAGTTCATTACAGTACCTTAATGTGGTGGTTTGTTTTCTTATACTAACGGAGCTCACAAGATTTTTTGTTTAAGTTCTGTGTTGTGAAGTTTTCAAGTTTTGGGTAAAGATTTGATGGACTTTCGAATAAGGAGTGGCAAGTAAATTCAAGGACAACCAAAAGCCTAAGCTTGGGGATTCCACGGAAGGCATCCCCTCTTCCGTCTTCATCTATCGGTAACTTTACTTGAGGCTATATTTTTATTCACCACATGATATGTGTTTTGCTTGGAGAGTCTTGTATGATTTGAGTCTTTGCCTTTTAGTTTACCACAATCATTCTTTCTGTACACACCTTTTGGAGAGACACACATGAATAGGAATTTATTAGAATACTCTATGTGCTTCACTTATATCTTTTGAGCTAGATAATTTTGCTCTAGTACTTCACTTATATATTTTTAGAGCACGGTGGTGGTTTTATTTTATAGAAATTATTGATCTCTCATGCTTCACTTATATTATTTTGAGAGTCTTTTAGAATAGCATGGTAATTTTCTTTGGTTATAAAATTAGTCCTAATATGATGTGCATCCAAGATGGGTATAATAAAAACTTTCATATAGAGTGCATTGAATATTTCATGATTGTTTTGAGATATGAAGATGGTGATATTAGAGTCGTGCTAGTTGAGTAATTGTGAAATTGAGAAATACTTGTGTTGAGGTTTGCAAGTCTCGTAGCATGCATGTATGGTAAACGTTGTGTGACAAATTTTAAGCATGAGGTGTTTCGTTGATTGCCTTCCTTATGTGTGGAGGTCGGGACCGCGCGATGGTTAACTCCTACCAACCCTTCCCCTAGGAGCATGCGCGTAGTGCTTGGTTTTGATGACTTGTAGATTTTTGCAATAAGTATGTGAGTTTTTTATGACTAATGTTGAGTCCATAGATTATACACACTCTCACCCTTCCACCATTGCTAGCCTCTCTTGTGCCGCGCAACTTTCGCCGGTACCATAAACCCATCATTTACCTTCCTCAAAATAGCCACCATACCTACCTATTATGGAATTTCCATAGCCATTCCGAGATATATTTCCATGCAACTTTCCACCATTCCGTTTATTATGACATGCTTCATCATTGTCATATTGCTTTGCATGATCATGTAGTTGACATCGTATTTGTGGCAAAGCCACCATTCATAATTTTTTCATACATGTCACTCTTGATTCATTGCACATCCCGGTACACCGCCGGATGCATTCACATGGAGTCATATTTTGTTCTAAGTATCGAGTTGTAATTCTTGAGTTGTAAGTAAATAAAAGTGTGATGATCTTCATTATTAGAGCATTGTCCCATGTGAGGAAAGGATGATGGAGACTATGATTCCCCCACAAGTCGGGATGAGACTTCAGACAAAAAATAAAAAAATAAAAGAGGCCAAAGAAGCCCACCAAAAAAGAGAGAAGGGACAATGTTACTATCCTTTTCCCGCACTTGTGCTTCAAAGTAGAACCATGATCTTCATGATAGAGAGTCTCTTATGTTGTCACTTTCATATACTAGTGGGAATTTTTTGTTATAGAACTTGGCTTGTATATTCCAATGATGGGCTTCCTCAAAATTGCCCTAGGTCTTCGTGAGCAAGCAACTTAGATGCACACCCACTAGTTCCTTTTGTAGAGCTTTCATATACTTATAGCTCTAGTGCATCTGTTGCATGGCAATCCCTACTCATTCACATTGATATCTATTGATGGGCATCTCCATAGCCCGCTGATACGCCTAGTTGATGTGAGACTATCTTCTCCTTTTTGTCTTCTCCACAACCGCCACTCGATTCCACCGATAGTGCTATGTCCATGGCTCGCGCTCATATACTGCATGAAAGTTGAAAAGGTTTGAAAAAACTAAAGTATGAAACAATTGCTTGGCTGAAACCGGGGTTGTACATGATTGGAGCATTTTATGTGACGAAGATGGAAGCATAGCCAAACTATATGATTTTGTAGGGATGAGCTTTCTTTGGCTATGTTATTTTGAGAAGACATAATTGCTTGGTTAGTATGCTTGAAGTATCATTATTTCCATGTCAATATTAAACTTTGGTCTTTCGAATCTGAACATTCATGCCACAATAAAGAAAATTACATTGAAAATTATGTTAGGTACCACATCAAAAATTATGTTTTTATCATTTACCTACTCGAGGACGAGCAGGAATTAAGCTTGGTGATGCTTGATACGTCTCCAACGTATCTATAATTTTTTTATTGTTCCATGCTATTATATTATCAGTTTTGGATGTTTAATGGGCTTTAATATGTTCTTTTATATTATTTTTGGGACTAACCTATTAACTGGAGGCCCAGTGGTTTTTTGCCTATTTCAGTGTTTCGCAGAAAAGGAATATCAAACGGAATCCAAACAGAACGAAACCTTCATGGGGATATTTCTTGGAACAAATGCAATCCAGGAGACTTGGAGTGGAAGTTAGAGACGCAACAAGGCAGCCACGAGGTAGGAGGGCGCCCTCAGGGGGTAGGTGCGGATCCACCCTCGTGGGCCCCTCGTAGCTCCACCGACCTAATTTTTTCGCCTATATATACTCTTATACCCTGAAAACATCCAGGGGAGCCACGAAACCAATGTTCCACTGCCGCAACCTTCTGTACCCGTGAGATCCCATCTTGGGGCCTTTTCCGGCGCTCCGTCGGAGGGGGAATCGATCACGGAGGGCTTCTACATCAACACCATAGCCTGTCCGATGATGTGTGAGTAGTTTACCACAGACCTTCGGGTCCATAGTTATTAGCTAGATGGCTTCTTCTCTCTCTTTGATTCTCAATACAAAGTTCTCCTTGATGTTCTTGGAGATCTATTCGATGTAATACTTTTTGCGGTGTGTTTGCCGAGATCTGATGACTTGTGGATTTATGATCAAGTTTATCTATGAATAATAATTGGTTCTTCTCTAAATTCTTATATGCATGATTTGATAACTTTGCAAGTCTTTTTGAATTATCGGTTTAGTTTGGCCTACTAGATTGATCTTTCTTGCAATAGGAGAAGTGCTTAGCTTTGGGTTCAATCTTGCGGTATCCTTTCCCAGTGACAGCAGGGGCAGCAAGGCACATATTGTATTGTTGCCATCGAGGATAAAAATATGGGATTTATATGTATTTCTTCAGTTTATCCCTCTACATCATGTCATCTTGCTTAATGTGTTACTCTGTTCTTATGAACTTAATACTCTAGATGCATGCTGGATAGCGGTCGATGTGTGGAGTAATAGTAGTAGATGCAGAATCGTTTTGATCTACTTGACACGGACGTGATGCCTATGTTCATGATGATTGCCCAGGTATTCTCATAATTATGCGCTTTTCTATCAATTGTTCGGCAGTAATTTGTTCACCCAGCGTAATTTATGCTATCTTGAGAGAAGCCACTAGTGAAACCTATGGCCCCCGGATATCTTTTCTATTATATTACATCTCTTTTATTTACATCGCATCTTGTTTACTATTTTGCAATCTTTACTTTCCAATCTATACAACAAAAATACCAAAAATATTTACTTTATTATCTTTATCAGATCTCACTTATGCGAGTGACCGTGAAGGGATTGACAACCCCTTTATCGTGTTGGTTGCAAGGTTCTTGATTGTGCAGGTACTAGGCAATTTGCGTGTAGTCTCCTACTAGATTGATACCTTGGTTCTCAAAAACTGAAGGAAAATACTTACGCTACTTTGCTGCATCACCCTTTCCTCTTCAAGGGAAAACGAACACATGCTCAAGAGGTAGCAAGGACGGGGCGGCTGAACCGGCAGGACGACGGACCCTCATCCGGGGAGGTGGATGAGGGACGTCGAGCTATTGCGGTGGACGACGTCGTCGGGGAAGAGGCTCTAGCTGGGCAGAGGTGAGGTGGCAGACGGAGGAGGGTGGGGTTTCGCGGCTGGAGCGGAGAGGTCATGGCGGCCTGGGATTTCGAATGGCGAAAATGAGGCGGTGGGAGGGGGAACCATGACTTAGGGACGCGCTTGTCCAAAATGTAGGTTGTGTTACAAAAGTACCCCCACCGATTTGAACCAGCGGCCTTTCGGCTCAGGGTTAGAAGGGGGATTTCGCGTGTCGGGATTTGGCAGCTGGAGGGAGTTTTCGTGCGCGTTGTAATTTTGGGATAGCAAGGCGCGGGTTGTGAAGGCGCTAGTTTTCGGAGCACGCTATCAGAATTTTCGGGATATAACAAGGCGCGGGTTGAATTTTAGGGACAAGCCTAATGTGTAATATTGTACTTGTACGTACCAAGTCAATTCGCACTTCCCTCAATGAAAAAATGAAAAAAATAAAACTATTCACACCACACAAAGAGAGAGTCTTGTCCCGTTTTACTATACAAATGTTATTCAAAGCTACACAAAGAGAGAGTATGAATCCATGTTATGTCCAATTAATTTTTTTTGCTGGCTGTATAATGCATGTAACCTACTCATGCCAACATTTTAGTGCATTCCAAATGTTTATACTACCGCTGCAATTCAAACTGAATTTGAATTTGTTTTCAGTAAGAATCTACAATCATGATTGTTGCCAACTTCAACCATCATTCGTGTATTACCTTAACAACACACCACATGATTACTATAGAGATAGATATGAACTATGTGTACTATATGAACTCGAATTCAATCTTTTGAATACACTTAATGTTGATTCCAAATAATAGTACATTTGATGTACTAACTATATATTGGTAATCTAAACCATGTTCCATACGTACACCGTGTTTATCACACAAAGTATAGTGCCCCGCCCCCTACATTATGACAAGTATTTAGCCCTGAGCTGCAAAAGACACACATTAGCCCAAATTATAATCAATGTTCTATATATTATATGTAGTACTAGCAAGATGCCCATGCATTCCAGGGAACATCAACATGATCAAGGGGTATTTGCAAATATGGAGAAGGGTGTGGGTATTTTTTTCAAAATTGCCATAGTTTCCTTCCTATTCGTCAGATATAAATCAGACGACCTATATTGCAGGATGGCAGGAACACCATCATGAACAACTCTGTTTTTTATAAGAGTAGAGATAAAATACATTATATGTAGTATAACATGTTCATAACCACACCATGGGTATCACCGTTATATATATTCACGCATGCGTCGGTTTAAAACACTATGATAAATTCTTCAAATATCCGAATTCGCTTTTTATAATGAATTATGATCTCTAACCGTCTTTTACACCCACACAATCCTCTTATCTTTGTAGCTAGCGCTAATTTCTCGTGCATGCACACGCCCGCATCCCTCTCACCCTCCCTCAGCATTCTAGCTCCATCGCACAAATTCGTCTTTTCATTTTAGGTCGTTCACCCATGGTGTGTGTAGGCCCCCCAGCTCCTTCTTTACGACACACATCGATCGATATGCCTCTCTAGCTAGGTGTGCCTACCACAAACACAAGCTTCCCCTCTTCTCTTCTCACCGTCCATGCCTCACTCCCACAACTCTTTTCATCGATCTCGTACTCGCACAGTCCTCCCCCTCGATATAGTATGCCTCTCGCACCACCTCTTAGATGCATCCCTCTCTCTCTATCCTTCTCCCCTGGCCTTATTTGCTTCTAACACATACATGCATGTATACCGATCGATCTCCCTACATATACCTAGGTTGACTTTAACTATTCCCCCCCACCCATCGATCGACGTACCTCACAAGTTATGTCTCTTCTTTCTATGACAAAGGACGATTGATCTTCCTATGTAGTTATATCTGCTTACCACAGCCATATCGTCCCCCCTCATCATTCGTGCATGCCTCCTGACCCGTCTCTCTCACACACGCGCACAGACGGGCAGCCATCCCCTCTCTTATTGATATTGCAGGCGTGCCCTCCGTTTGTCTAGCAAGCCTCTCTCACCATTTGTTAGCAGCTCCACTACCACCCCCTCCAACACTCTAGCTCTGTCTCTCTCCCAACCTTATTCCTCTCCTACACATATGCATGGATGTCGATTGATCTCCCTTAATACATAAGGTAGGCCTATATCCTCCTCCACACATATACCAGCCATTGTACCTCTATAGTTAATAAGGCCTCCCCCCACCACACACCGATAGTCGAGCGATGTAGCTAGGTATCCATGCCACAGAGACAAAATGCACTTGTCCCCTCTCACGTTCCAGTAGGCCATCCACCCTATATCATTGACATGGGCACACACAAATTCGATGGCACTCTTTATCGATCGCGCGCGCGCACACACACACACATCATCATCACTCTCTTCGATTCTATGGATACCTCAAGCCGATGATACCTCCACTCTCTTCTCGTGATCGCCCCCTCTATATATATGATATATCCAGGACTCTATTTTCACACACATTGCATATGTTACATTTTTTGATTGACACCCCCCCAAAAAAACACCCACGAACCCACACACTATATCTCTCTCTACGTTTGTATCTCTCTCACACAACCCCACATAGGTGGTGTACGTACACGAACAGAATAGGTGCACGTACTCACGCTTCGTGCCCAGCCACACCCGCGCGGGTACACGATGGAGCTCATTTCTGTACGAAATGGCAGCCCACATGCTAATTTGAATGTGTGTAGCGGTTGTTTACCTACGGAGGTCGTGTACCACGCGTGCACGAAACAAAGTTCGACTTGATGCGTTGGCGCGTTATTTTAAATAAAGTTATATCGCTTAATGGCACGTACACATAATAGAAAACAATTTTTATGGAGAAAAAGGTAGTCCGCTCCACTATATACAATGGAGCCTACCTGCCTGGGTTTGTCTCTCTTCAGAGTATCTCACACAAGGCGGCGGTGGCCTCTCTCTCTCTCTCACCATTGGTCACTGATCCGGCCGCATCCCGTCCGCCAGTGGAAAGGGAGGATGTGCATTGTTTCTCCGTTCGACGACGCCGAGGCAGCATGTCTCGATCTGCGGCACCCGCTGTTTTCTCTGACCAAGCTCCGGCGCGGTAGGGCCTACGCCACCTGCTCGCTACCGCAGTATGGACATATCCTGCCCGCCGCCGCTCACCTAGTTACATCCTGACGACCCCCAGGTATCCACTTCGGCATTGCTCCATTGCCCGTCTTCCCACGTCACTGCATGTGGAAAATCTTGCATGTGGATCTAACATAGTTCTTTGCCAAAAATATAGCTCGTCTGGCGTACTATCCATATTGCAATCTTGTCCTCACACCGTTTTAGACAAACACAACCGAGTTGTTATCTTCCCTTAGGACATGGAATATGCTTCTTTTTTTCGTTGCATGTGTCATCAACTGTTATTGGCCAGTAATTGTTTCCTTTCTACCTCTTTTTTGCAAATAGGGCTATCCATTTCACCTCGTTGCTATTGCGACCTTTTGGTGAACTGCACAAATCACTTTTTTCTTAAGAGTGTTTTGCGCAGTTGTACTAAAATGTCACATGGGCAACGTCTACATTTCAGTGCGACTGCACAAAGGTAGATTGGTTTTGCTCTATCCTCCTCATCCAACTCCGAGCCTAATCTTCTCCAACTATTTGCTTAATCTTCTCCAACTAGTTAGTCTTAAGAGAGACTGCAAAGGTGATCGGCTTCTATTTGTGTGTTTATTGTTTCATCAGCTGTTATCATAATCACACTTAATATCTATGGAACAGGGACGCTCAGCTCTATTTTAGTGAAACTACACAAAATGATCGGAATGTTGCATGCTCCAGGCAGCTACTTTTTTTTCCCAACATGCCTTGTTGATTTAGACAGAGCTGGGGGGAAGTTGCTGCCAATGAAAGCATGGATCAATTTTAATTTAACACCTTCTCACAACTTTGTCTTCAGTTGTGATGTAAATATTAGCTCTGATCTGCTAATCATCCCTGTTCAAGAATTCATCCGATTAACCAGTTAACTTGCCGATTAATCCCTACTCCTAGGGTTACCGAGTAGCCTATAAACCGATAAATCATCCGATTAATTGATTAAATGTCCGATTAACTTGCCGATTAGCCGATTAATCCCCTACTCACCAGCCAACCGAGCAGCTACCAGTTAACAATTTCCTCAACAATGCTAATCATTGAGATGCGTTAGCAAGGAAGTTAGTTTTTTATTGTTTCCAAAAGAGCGTCGATGGCAAGACACACAAAACAAAAGATTAAAGCTCAGAGCATTGTACAATTTCATGTCGCTGGAAAATTATTTGTATAGTACGTCAATTATGTAAACAAATGTTGGAATCTATATAGCATTGCCAGAAGCCTCTTCAGCATCCGGGTCCATGTGCCATGCACAAAATTATACTTCCTCCGTTCCTAAATAATTATCTTTTTACAAATTTCAAATGGACATATTTTAGAGTGTAGATTCACTCAGTTTGTTTCGTATGTAGTCACTCGTTGAAATCTCAAGAAAGACAAATACTCCATAGTATATTTAAGAACGGAGGGAGTAGTGCACAGCCGCATGGGAGACTCAGCCCGGTTGTTGCACCGCACTAATAGTGAGTAGTAATGAGCAGTCAAATCATAAGCCCCACTTTTCCCACTATAAGTTGCTCGGAAGAAGCAACCATCAATACGCTCTAAAGTCTCTCTGGTGGTGGAAATGCATGGAGAGAAATGCATCAGAATGAAGCGCGCCCTGTAAACTGTGACGGAGGGAGGAGTAGTATGAGGCCCTGTTTGGATCACCGTTTCTCTTTTGAATACACTTGTAAAAAATACACACCTGCGCCCGTCGTTTCAATTCCGGCTGGAATTTGCACCGAGGCTAGTAACTTACAGGTGTAAGTTATACACCTCCATATTGAAATACAACCATTCCAAGCATGGCCTGAATGTGCAAAATCAAGTACGCGTATGGCCAGTCGGTCAATGCACTTCCTCTTAGCATATCACTGACATGTGGGACCGGAGTGTGAGCAAACCTAGGCCCGACCCTGGAGGGGGCGAACGGGGCGGCCGCCCCGGGCCCCAGGACACCGAGGGCCCCCCGATGTGCCCTGTCTTCTTTTAGAAGCGCACATCACGGACGAACGGTTGTCGATCCCACGAGATCCATTATGGCCCAACGCATATCCTATATCACACCGTGATCTCCGCCCGCGACAGCGGCGACTGATTGCACGATCTACCAAAATTTCCATCGGCTGCTGCTGGGTTCCCGGAGTTGTGATAAACCCATGGCGGGTGACAGATGCGTGCTGGCTGTAGTCAGTTACTCCGGCAAGCCGGAATAGTACATCGCATTGTTGTTCTTCCAGGATCTTGTCGCACTAATCAACTACCTCAGCCAGAAGGAGATGTCTCTGGCTGGGCACGACTTCGGTATGATGATAGCTTGAACCTCAGATTGACATGGTGAAAGCGTTGCTCGCCTTGTGCATCCCCATCAGGCCTCGGAGCCTGACGAGAAAGCTCGTGGATCTGTGGATGGCTTCAGAGCTTAGTATGGTCGTAGGGGGACAGGTACTACATGTGCTGCATCCAGGTAAATAATAAACTCCTTAAGACAAGCAAAGCTTCATAGATTTTTGCTTTCCACGTTTTGGTCGAATTATAAATTGCCCAACGATAGATGGTGGTTGTGTGTTCATGCAATGTGATATTACTTTCAGTTTATTTTTTGAGAAGTCATCAACGAGATGTGAAAACATAGCCCAGCAGGCTATATAATTAAATCCGAATGTAAGTGGTCAATTTTATTGGATTAGTTAGGACCATAGTTAAAGTAACAAAGAAGTGGATATTATTGTAGACGAATACAAAATGGATTTAAAGATCAATGGAGGATAGTGTCCAAACAATTTTCATACAGAAAACATTAGTGATTCGTACGACATATTATGAATATAATGTTGTACAAGGAAAAAATTGAAACTTGAGTGTGCATGCCTAGACAAGCTTTTCGAACTTGATTTTTTATTCTCTATTATGATGTTCATATTTAGAGGCCTTAGGTCGTCGTTTCGCCCCGAGCCCCTGAAATATCAGGACCGGCCCTGTAAATAGTACTGTTATAATGTTTATGTTAAGGGCCCCGGGCTTGAGTTTCGCCCTGGGCCCTCAAAATCTCAGGACCGGCCCTGAGCAAACCGATCTCAATTGACGGCAAAATGGCCAACCCGAAATTCCTTGAGAGAGACGAGGAGAGAGAACAAACAGGCGGGCTCACACGGAGGCCAAGATATATTCGAGCATGGTTGATCGATATCATCATTACATGTTCGATGTTCTTTAACACTACCATTGGGCTGCCGTTTTCTGCCCTTCTCCCGAATAAATCCGTACTTTATCAGAGATTAAATAAAAATAAGAGTACATACGCTTCACCATGCGGTTCTAGTAGTAGTACTACTCGTACAACTATAAACCTTGCGCTTGGCTCTTCACCTCTTTGTGAAGTCGAACAATGATGGCACTCCTCATGTTGGGTGCTATAGTGTATGCATGTGGCAATCTGACATCGAATTAACTGCTACATGTCCACCGCCTGGGCGAGGGTAGGTTGCATTAGTCAAAAGGCGTAAGCGAGCTTCACCTTGTCCTGCAAGCTTCTCGTTCTGTGAGTTGACGGGACACACCAAAAAGTAGTGCTAGTCCATACTCCCTCCTTTCTGGTTAATATGGCTTAATCTTTTTTGCGGGTAAATGAGAGAGCTTTATTCATATATAAGCATTTTTAGGACGATCAGCCAAGAGACTGGTCACTAGGAAGCGAGGTACCCCACAAAAAAAGAAGAAGGAAGCGAGCTGTTCAATCAAGCCAGCTCTCGGCCACATTCAAAGTGCAGTAAGCATGATTCGCACAAAGATGCGCCGCAGGGTTTGCTGACCTGTTTACATGCTGAATAACAAAAAAAGAGGAAATATTATCGAGCGCTTCTATTTGTAAAAGGATCTGAGCCAGAATTAAGCGAGAATTGTGACAAGTGTTCCGTGCAATCAACTTCCATTATCACATGCGAGAACCCTCCAAGAGAACTAAATGTGTTGAAGATTGCTTTATCACGTTTTAAAAATATAATAAGAGTGCATACGCTCCTCCATATGGTTCCTAGTATAGTATAGTACATACCTCTATAGTAGTAGTACTAGTACTAGTAAACTTTACGCTTGGCTGTTCGTCTCTTCGGGAAGTCGAACAATAATACTAGTACTAGTATAGTGTATGCTTCTGCCAATCTGACACGGAATTAACTGTAGATTCAAGCATGACAGGAACAACGATAAGTAGGCATGTTGGTGAGCTTGTACCACTCACCACAGAGTATTAAATGGCATGAAAAGGAAACCAACAGTAAGATGACATATTTATTAAGCTAAGAATGTCAAGAGCAAGTTCATAGGGTACATGGATCACTAGCAAAGCTCATGGCAAAACTGAACTTAATGTTAACAGGCTGACAGCAACATTATTTAGCGACTTGAGAGCAAGATTACAACAAGCTACAGCATGCTATAAATGCAACCAGGGGCATGGATGGATAGAGAATGATATCTATATCAAATCATCCTTAGTGAACATCTCTAGATTATGCATATAATGACTTGTAGCAGCAGATTTACATAGCATCACGAAATAACAGATTCAGCCTAGCAAAACAGTAACAGTAAGTACCCTACTTAAGAAGCTCAATGCACTCAGTACAAGACTCACAAAAATACATTGATTGCACCCGTTTAAAGATGGCATGACATAATTCAAAACACATGTAGAGCTCATGCTCATAGGATACACACATCAAATGCAACAAAAATGACAAATCACCAAGTTATAACAGTTTCAGTAGATTAACATCATATAGCACTCTTGCAACGATGATTTGGGCATCAAGATGATCTCAGACAAGCATGGCACAATGGAATGCAATGAAGAGCATCTCTTGGTGAACATTTTCATATATAGCACGCATAAAACGGAGCAGTATGCAAAGAGTTATGATGCGATGAAAAGGGGACCAAAATGCAAAATAATTCGGGACTTAGGGAAATTTCGGGGTCAACCTTCAGATCCAGATCCGACGCGGAGCTCGAGGATCACCGGAGATTCCGCCGGAGTCGAGGCAGAGGCGGCGCGGGGAGGCACGGAGGGCCACGGAGGATGCCGGGGAAGGTCGCGGGGACGGCGAGCTCGGCCGGAGCTGCACCGGCCGGCGAGGTGTCGCGGTGGGAGGCGAGGCGGCGCCGGTCCCTGGCGGCGCGGAGGGAGGCGGACGGCGGCAGGGCGCCGGGCGGCGGGGCGGCGACCAGAGGCGGGGCGCGGCGGCTCCGGTCACCAGCAGGAGGAGCTAGGGCGGCGCGCGGGCGGGCGCTCGGGCCCGGAGGCGGCGGCGCTGGGCGGCGGCGGGCTCGCGCGGGCACTCCCTGGGCTCCGCGGGCCGTAGCGGCAGAGAAGAGAGAGGTGGGCTGACGTGGCGCTCTCCCGTTAGCCGGGAGCGGCCGCTGGGTGAGGTGGCGCGACCTGATTGGTCCGGGTGATGTGGAGCGGCGGTGGACATGTCCGGCGACGGGACGGACATGTCCGGCTGCGGGAGGAGGAAGAGGGCTAGGGTTCATCCGTGAATCTGGACGGGGAGGCCTATTTATAGATTCTGGGAGCTAGGAGAGTCCAAATGAGGAGCGGTTTTCGCCCACACGAACGTGATCGAGCGACCGAGAGCATAGAGGGGAGTTTGCTGGGTTAGTGGGCCGATTTGGAGGGTTGCTGGGCTGCAAGAGAAAAGGGGGTTTTTGGGCTACGCGGTGAACCGTTGGAGTACCAAACGACCTCCAAATAACACGAAACTTGACAGGTGGTCTACCGGTGGTGTACCAAGGCCACTTGGCAAGACTCGGTCCATTCCGAGATCGTTTAACACCCACTCACAACAAGAGACAAAAAGGGGGACGCCGGAGGACATAGGAGTGTCGGATTGCAAAACGGACAACGGGGAAAAAGCTCGGATGCATGAGTCAAACACGTACAATGCAGTGCACATGATGACATGATAAAACGCAACACGCAAGCAAATGACATGGCAATGATGACGAATAACTGGCAGACACCTGGCGCATCGAATCCGGGGCGTTACAACACTCCTCCACTAACAAGAGATCTCGTCCCAAGATCTTAGGACCGAGATGGAAGGGAAAAGGCATGAGGTGAAACAAGAACTCAAGAGAAAAAGCAAAGAATCGAGAGCACTCGAGAAGAAGAGAGGAACGACGAGAATGACGAGAATCTAAAGCTCACGGAATCAGATAGACTATGAAACCACTCCGGTTAGAACGAGATAAGAAACGAATAAGGCTGAAAGGATTTAGGCAGCACTCTGGCTGAAACATGGAGGAATAGAACACGAGCTTGAGAGGATGGAATGATACTTGATGAAGACATGACACCAAACCTCCGGAAAGAATTGAAAGAAAGGAATGAAAAGAATTTACAAGGAAGGGTTGAAAGGAGCTGTTGAGAAAATCAACAACGAAAAAATAAGCTTGTTGTGGACTTATCAAAAACAACTCAAAACTTGAGGTGAAATTATGCCACAAGCAAATGCTTGAATATCTGGGAATAACGAAGAAATGCAAAACTCCACTTCAAAAGAATACGGAGAATTAAATACACTTCGAGACGCGAGAAGAAAGATACTTGAACTCCTCCAACAAAGTCTTGATGAACTCTTGAAGAATGAATTAAATCATGAAGAACCACCATGAAGAACTCCCTTGACAAAAAGGATGATGAGATAGAATGAAAGATGAAAAGAATAAGATTAAAGCCTTGTGGTGATTTAGATGGAGGTTCCGACGAAATGGCCGAGGAAATTTGAACTCCGGAAAAGAAAAGATGAAAACACTTGGAACTAGAATTTATTCATCAAGAACAAACTCCGAAGAAAGGGATTAATCACTTGTATTAAATAAGAATAAGATTTATTGTATGCTTATCCTTCATCAAATTAAATTGATGGCAAGCAATGGATTTTGCATATTACTTATTCTTGTTGAAAAATAATTAAGGGGAATGTGGCACAAAACTTGAGAAAGTCTTCATGAACCACCAGAAGGATTGGAAAGAATGAATGAATTAAAATAATAATCAAGGAAAACGAATCTTGAAGGAACCACCGTAAGAATTCGAAAATGACTAATGAAAGATAAAGAATCACCAGGAAGAATTAGAAGAACAGATAAGCTAGAGGGGATTTAGATGCAAAAGAACAAAGAGATCATGAGCTGATTAAAGAACACTTGAACGAAGCACCGGGATAAATAGAGAATGATAACTGGAATGATGGCCTCCGGATGATCGAGACGGAAAAAAACAACTCCTGAAATACTCCGGATGGATGAAAAGAATATCTGACAAATGGAATAATTTGCGAGGATAACATGAAGCTAGAACCACGAAACTTCGAGGGAACAGACAAGATTTAGAGGAAAAACTCTTCTTCGATCTTCAAATGACAACGGGAAACACCACCAAAATTACTGAGATACTCCGGGAGAATGAAAACCAAAAAGGTTGAGCCAACAATGAAAAGAATTAGAAAGCGAACTTGGAGAAGGCATGTGAGTGATGGGATCCATTCTTACGTCACACTTGAAAAGAATTGAGAATAACTCCGGGGGAATTAGAAGAGTCAGGTAAGATCCTGGAAAAAGACATCTGGGTTAGGGCCCACTAGAGAGAAAAACACCGTTGGAAAGGGATGATGAACAGATAGATGAAGCACCGGAACAATTGAAATATTTGAATGAGGTGACAACCTCGAATTAATTGGAACACTAACGAATCTCCTGAGATGTCCTGAGCACTCCGGAAGGATAGACTGCCGAGAGACGAACGAGCAGGGAAAACACTTGATCCAAGTAAAAGAATGTGATCAACCCGAAAAAAAACTTGAATTGAGTCCACCGGAAAAGAAAAAAAGATGAAGAATGACGAACGAGACGAGAATTCACCGGTTGAAATAATTGAAGGAAGACTAAAGAGGCTCGGTACGAATGAAATTGATGCTCGAAACAGACTCATACTCAGGGAAGAAGAGGGTGGGAGGGCGGGAAGACAAAGGCAACTTGGAAGGGGGAACCGAC
>NC_041385.1:190190595-190199365 GCF_002162155.2 Triticum dicoccoides | reverse complement strand
AATATGTTGAAGAGAAAACACCGGTTGAAAGAATGCAAAGGCTTCGCATGAGTAGAATGGATACTCGATTACGGACTCCGGCTCCGAGAAGAAAAAGGGGTGGGCGGGTGGGAAAAAGAAAACAACTGAGGATTGAACTCAAAGATGAAGTGGCTCGAGTCAACTTGATGAGAAATGCACCGGATGAAAAGATCTGAGAGCCAACGATCGGAAAACCAACTGCGTGATCCTAAAGAAAAATTTGAAGGGGAAGAGGAGTAATTCAAAACACCTACGTCAAGATTCCTCACCAGAGCGACGAAGGGACTGAGGAGTAAAAAGAATTCCTACTCTCCGATATAACTAGACTCAGAAAAAAAATTCTTCTAGACTCAACAACCGCCAAACTACACGATCAATCAAGGGGGCTCCTAGGGTCGGTCGAAGGTCCCACCAAGGATAGAACCGCATATTGAAACGCTTTTGCAAGGTGGATATCATTACATCAACAATACATAATAGATGGGGATACATACAAAAAGCATACAATGCCACACGAATACAACATCATCTTACATGAGAACACCATCCGACTACGGATGAAACACAAACAGAAACTCAAATGACATCCACTCTGCTAGCCCAGGCTGCCGACCTGGAACCTATCCCCTAATCGAAGACGAAGAAGAAGAACAACTCCAAAACAAGCAAACATTGCTCTCGCGTCAAGATCATCGCATAACCTGTACCCGCAACTGTTATTGTAGTAATGTGTGATCCACGAGGACTCAGCAATCCCATTACCATGGGTATCAAGACTAGCAAAGCTTAAAGGGTAAGGAAGGGGTAAAGTGGTGAGGTTGCAGCAGCAACTAAGCATATATGGTGGCTAACATACACAAATAAGAACGAGAAGAGAGCAAATGGAACGGTCGTGAAGCTAGCAATGATCAAGAAGTGATCCTGAACTCCTACTTACGTCCAACATAACCGAAAACCGTGTTCACTTCCCGGACTCCGCCGAAAAGAGACCATCATGGCTACACACACGGTTGATGCGTTTTAATTCAGATCTGGTGTCAAGTTATCTATAACCGGACATTAACAAATTCCCATCTACCGAATAACCGCGGGCATGGCTTTCGGAAGTTTATACCCTACAGGGGTGTCCCAACTTAGCCCATGATAAGCTCTCGCGATCAACGAAGGATATTCCTTCTCCCAGGAAGACCTGATCAGACTCGGAATCCCGGTTTACAAGACATTTCGACAATGGTAAAACAAGACGAGCAAAGCCGCCCGATGTGCCGACAATCCCGATAGGAGCTGCACATATCTCATTCTCAGGGTAACACCGGATAGGTCAGCCTACGAGTAAAACCAGCCCTCGAGTTGCCCCGAGGTGGCCCCGCAGTCTGCCCAGTTCGGACCAGCACTTAGAGAAGCACTGGCCCGGGGGGGCTAAAATCAAGATGACCCTCGAGAGAGCGACTCCCAAGGGAAAAGTAGGTGGTGGTGAGGCAAATGGTAAAACCAAGGTTGGGCCTTGCTGGAGGAGTTTTATTCAAAGCTAACTGTCAAGGGGGTCCCATAAATCACCCAACCGCGTTAGAGACGCAAAATCTGGGAACATAATACCGATATGACGGAAACTAGGGTGGCAAGAGTGGAACAAAACACCAGGCATAAGGTCGAGTCTTCCACCCTTTACCAAGTATATAGATGCATTGCCAACATAATCCTGTCCACCATAGAGCAATCTTCAACTTCACCTACAACTAACAACACTATAAGAGGGGCTGAGCAAAAGCAGTAATATAGCCAAGCAACGATTTGCTAGGAATGGTGACAAAGGTTAGAGGTTCATGGCAATTTGGGAAGCTTGAAGAACAAGTGATAGGTAGCGCATCATAGCGGTAGAACGAAGCAACTAGCATAGCAATGATAGTAGTGAGATCCAGGGTAACAGTCATCTTGCCTGAAATCCTGCAAGGAGGAAGAATGATTCCATGAAGAAGATGAAGCCACGAAGACGAACCAAGCGTAGACAAACGAATCCTCACGATCGCAACGAAACAGGAACTAACGAGAAGGAGCACAAACGGAAAGAAGCAAACAACAAGATAAACACACAACACATGAACAAGGCATGATGCTCAACCAAGTATGATGCATGACAAGGCTACATGAAGTTACTCATGGCAAGAGATGATGCAAACAAGAGCAACACATCAAGGCAAGTTTAAATGAGGCCAGAAACAACATATAACAATTCCGGTAAGTCCTCATATGCAAATTTCGAAATTGTTCCAGATCTGAATAAACCTTATGTTCAATTTGTTAAACAGCAAGTTAAGATGCACCAAGATGATCTACACGAGATTCTAGTCAAGTTACATATAAAGTTCATTTAATTTGGAGCTACGGCCTAGAAGATATGAGCAAAACAAGTCAAACATGGCATTGAAGCAAAATGCGTACAAACATCAAGCAAACACTATCAAAACATGGATGCAACATGATAATATGAAGCTACATGCAAAATCAAGCAAGTTTCATATAGAGCACACTCAAAACGGAGCAACGGTTCAACACATACACGCTTACACGTTTAAAGGACAAGCTGTCCAAAACATCAACTAGGCATCTTGCAAGCATCAAAACAACATGCTACAACACCCTAACATGAGAACAAAAGGCATGGACATCATTTACAGGTAAACCATAACAAAATATGAACACTGAGTTATCTCCATAAATCACTAGAACATGCTCAAAAAGACATGGCAAGATTGCAAATAATAACAGTTTCAGACTTTGCAGAAATAACATCAGGTTGCAATGTTTAGAGCTATCAAACAACATTCTACAGGAACATATCATAGAGACTTAAGGCATGGCATGAAACTAATAAATGCATAGAAAAAACGTCCTTTACTGACCATGAGCCAAAAAGGTTCAGAATATATGATGGCACCCATGTAAACATGGCAAATGATATGACAGATTCAAGCATGACAGGAACACCGATAAGTAGGCATGTTGGTGAGCTTGTACCACTCACCACAGAGTATTCCATGGCATGAAAAGAAAACCAAGAGTAGGATGACAAATTTATGAAGCTAAGCATGGCAAGAGCAAGTTCATAGGGTACATGGATCACTAGCAAAGCTCATGGCAAAACTGAACTTAATGTTAACAGGCTGACAACAACATTATCTAGCAACTTGAGAGCAAGATTACAACAAGCTACATCATGCTATAAATGCAACCAGGGGCAGGGATGGATAGAGAATGATATCTATATCAAATCATCCTTAGTGAACATCTCTAGATTATGCATATAATGACTTGTAGCAGCAGATTTACATAGCATCACGAAATAACAGATTCAGCCTAGCAAAAGAGTAACAACAAGTACCCTACTTAACAAGCTCGATGCACTCAGTACAAGACTCACAAAAATACATTGATTGCACCCGTTTAAAGATGGCATGACATAATTCAAAATACATGTAGAGCTCATGCTCATAGGATACACACATCAAATGCAACACAAATGACAAATCACCAAGTTATAACAGTTTCAGCAGATTAACATCATATAGCACTCTTGCAACGATGATTCGGGCATCAAGATGATCTCAAACAAGCATGACACAATGGAATGAAATTAAGAGCATCTCCTGATGAACATTTTGATATATCACACGCACAAAACGGAGCAGTATGCAAAGAGTTATGATGCTATGAACAGGGGACCAAAATGCAAAATAATTCGGGACTTAGGGAAATTTCGGGGTCAACCTTCAGATCCAGATCGGAAGCGGAGCTCGAGGATCGCTGGAGATTCCGCTGGAGTCGAGCCAGAGGCGGCGCGGGGAGGCACGGAGGGCCACGAAGGAGGCCGAGGAAGGGCGCGGGGGCGGCGAGCTCGGCCAGAGCTGCACCGGCCGGCGAGGTGCCGCGACGGGAGGCGAGGCGGCGCCGGTCCCTGGCGGCGCGGAGGGAGGCGGACGGCGGTAGGGCGCCGGGCGGCGGGGCGTCGACCGGAGGCGGGGCGCGGAGGCTCCGGTCACCGGCGGGAGGATTCGGGGCGGCGTGCGGGTGGGCGCTCGGGCCCGGAGGCGGAGGCGCTGGGCGGCGGCGGGCTCGCGCGGGCCCTCCCCGGGCTCCGCGGGCCGTGGCGGCAAAGGTGAGAGAGGCGGGCTGACATGGCACTCTCCCGTTGGCCGGGAGCGGCCGTTGGGTGAGGTGGCGCGACCTGATTGGTCCGGGTGATATGGAGCGGTGGTGGACATGTCCGGCGACGAGACGGACATGTCCGGCTGCGGGAGGAGGAAGAGGGCTAGGGTTCATCCGCGAATCTGGACGGGGAAGGCCTATTTATAGATTCTGGGAGCTAGGAGAGTCCAATTGAGGAGCGGTTTTCGCCCACACGATCTTGATCGAGCGACCGAGAGCATGGAGGGGAGTTTGCTGGGTTAGTGGGCTGATTTGGAGGGTTGCTGGGCTGCAAGAGAAAAGGGGGTTTTCGGGCTACGCGGTGAACCGTTGGAGTATCAGACGACCTCCAAATGACACGAAACTTGACAGGCGGTCTACCGGTGGTGTAACAAGGCCACTTGGAAAGACTCGGTCCATTCCGAGAATGTTTAACACCCACTCACAACAAGAGACAAAAAGGGGGACGCCAGAGGACATAGGAGTGCCGGATTGTAAAACGGACAACGGGGAAAAAGCTTGGATGCATGAGTCGAACACGTAGGCAATGCAATGCACATGATGACATGATAAAATCCAACACGCAAGCAAATGACATGGCAATGACGATGAATAACTGGCAGACACCTGGCGCATCGAATCCGGGGCATTACAGATACACATGAACTCTAGATCTCCAAAGACTGGTATGAGGGAAAAGCTGCAAACCGTACAAGCCATGACTTAGAGAGCCCTAAAGATCTACCGCAAGAAAATAAAATAGAAGAAATTGTGTTGGTAAGAACAACCCTAGAACAGAGGAACGATAGGTCTAGCTCCATATCTCAGTGCCCTAACTTGGTAGGAAAGATCACCTACGGCAGTGCGGGTGACAAGATGTACCGCACTGGTGCGACCAATGGCGGTAGTGCTTCACCGAAGTTGCACTGCGAGGCACGACGTCGATGCTGCTTCTAGCTCAGGCTCGATTAGAGAGAGAGAGAGAGGAGGGGTTTGCGGTTGAATAGAGAACGAACAAAGGAGGAAGACACCTGGAGGGGGGTTTATATAGACCAAGGGTGAAGCCGCTTCCTCCGGTATCCATTGCTGAAAAGCATGGGACGTTTCACATTCAATGGACGAGATCACGATCACGAGATCGTGGGCCCGTGTCAGCCATTTCCTGCGAAAATCTCGGTAACTGAACAGAATGCAAAAGGTTTTCAGGAAGCGCAAGCGCCAAAATAGATGAAATGTTCGAAGTTAATTCCATTCGCGACCAAGGACGTCGGGTTTAAATCTTCTTCAGATCAAGTTGCATGTTTTTGACAGAAAACAGGGAAAGAACGAGAAAGAACTGAACGAAAAACAAAACACGAACACGAACAAAAGCAAGGAGAAGACGATAAACACAAACATGATGATCAAGAACACAGTGAACATAGCACCAACGATAAATGATCTCAGGATTTTTAATAAACTTGAGATATCCCTCAGAGAATTCCCTGCAAGAGAGGATTAGTTCTTCACAACCCACAGTTGCGTGGGTAGAGAGGATCTCATTTGCTTTCCTGAATAGGAGTATTCCTTCGGCGAGGCCTGCAGGACACTTGTGCCTTTGATGATAGTCATATGAATATGCATTGAAGTTATTTCTAGAGATATGAATGTAATGATTTAAAGAGGTACACATGTACTCCTTCTGATGCATGTTAGAATGACAATCATTCAAGAAGGATTCTAATGTAGACTGCGAGTGATATCCATTTCCTCAGCGAGAGTTATCCTGCACAGCTATGTTAGTAGTGACGGATAAATTTTCAATAATGCACTTCTTCACCTAGATTTGCCTTATGGGTGAACTTGACCTGCAGTTAGTGCCAACATATCGAGCAAAAACCTTACCATTCTGTTGCTTGAATAGTTTGTAATTAAGAGGCATCAGCCTCATCAGAAATGGCGGGAATGTGAGAATCATATCCTGACAGAATTGCAGGTTCGAGCTAGTAGCAAGAACCCAACTCGTACGAGGATATTGCTCAGGAGTCCAGTAAGTTCCATCAATGTTGAGTTCACTTTCGAAACCCAATCCTTCCTTTCGAGGATTTTTGTGCAGTAATGACTTCTTGAGAACATCACATAGGGTTTGATGCCCTTTTAGGCTTCTAGCATTCCTGTCTCGGCCAGTAATCCTTCGGATTTCCTCAGATTTCTCTCAAGCATTTCAAGCTCATCTTGTTGAGTTTTATCCATTTTAAAAAGTTTAGTGTAAGCAATGTATTCAGGAGAATATCCATTCATGGATTTTTTGTGTTTTGTTGATACCTGATCCTTTGATGATTTTTCCATGAGACAGAAAGCGATCGGTTCATCATCGCTTGAAGCATCACCATTAGCGCATGATTCGAGTGAGTTATCAAATGACTCATAAGCAATGAAGGCATTGCACCTTCCAATACTTTTGTAGAATTCTTCATCATGTGATTCAGTGTCAGTTGCTTCCTCTTTGGAGTCCAGAGTCAAATCAGCACATGCTCTATTCAGCTGTGACATCCTCTTCATATTTGATTCAATGGTAGCTCTGGCTTTCACGTCAGTGACTGGTCTCATCGAAGAAGATGAGGAAGATGCAATTTCCTTCGAGAGCTTAGTATGACGATCCACTCGAGTGAAACCACTGTAGTGAAGATATTTCCATCTATTGCTAGGTTTCCTTCCTAGCTAGGGCAAATAGCGATGAGATGACCAAATAGTTTACATTTCAAGTACTTCATTTCGTTCAAAGGTAGTCTTCTTCTTCATCATTTGTGAGGCAGAGATTTTGCCTTTTTAGATCATTTAGCCTTTGTGTGAGCATTTCAAGTTCTCCGGTGATGGTGTGTTGATTCTCAATGTCTTCTTCTTCTTCTTCTTTTCTTCAGAATTTCTATAGTGTGATAGAATTTCTCCTTTACATTACGAAGAAGATTCTTGATTGGCATTTTCCAGTTCCATCTTTTCTTCATGAATCGACAATAGTACCATGACCTCAACATAGTGAAGCTCTTTATAGTTTGGTCTTTGTTTGATTTCAGCTACAATGGGATCGAAGGATTCATCAAGAGCACTCAGAAGCTTGTTGACCACATCTCGATCTATGATATCAGTTCCTCCTTGCTGATGGAGTCTTTCGACAATTTTTGTTAATTGATCAGTGAGTTTCATAACACTGCTACGAAGACTTCTGAATCCAGTGAACATAGCATCACACATTTGAATGTGAGGATCTGATCTTGCAACAAGTTCTTCATCAACATTGCTGATAGCATCCCAAATTTGCCTTGTAGTATTGAGCCTTTGGAACCAAAAGAAAATTTCTTTTGATAGACCGCTACAGATGATATATTTTGCTTGAGCATCCAATTGTAGATTTGCTTTAGCATCGGTGTTGAGATTGTTCGGTTCCTGAATGATGTAGCCATCTTCCACAATCTGCCACATATTATAGTTGATACTTGAATTCTGATTCTCATTCACTCCTTCCAGTATGGATAGTCATTTCCATCGAAGACAGGAAATCTTTGAGAGTGCGAGAATCTACCTGCATAAGACATACTCAAAAACTCCAAGGACGTTAGACCTTTAATAAGCAGAGACAGGGAGAACCCGCTCTGATATCAATTGTTAGGACCGAGAGTATATCGACTAGAGGGGGGTGAATGGGAGATTCAAATATTCTTTCGAATGTTTTGAGCCGATCCCTAACACATCAACCAAATAAAGTAAAGAAGGAGATGAGCTGAATCAATCTTCTTCGTTAGAAGCATATTCATCGATGAAGGCAGTGATACTAGTATTGTCGGATATCGGGTTCCAGCAAAACCCTTGAGGTTCGAACTCTGGGGTGCGCACGAAGATCTACTCCCTACCGATCCACGTCCCAACGCTTTGCCGTGAATCTAAGCTACGCGATGAACAGCACGAGGGACAAAAGGTTTATACTAGTTCGGGCTACCGTTGTGGTGTAATACCCTACTCTACTATGTGGTGGTGGATTTCCTCTGGGGGTGATGATGAATAGTACAAAGGAAGAATAGCCTCGCGAGGGGTGTTCTTGCGTTGCTGTGCTTGGAGAGGAATGACTCCGTCTCTATTGGCTCTAGGTGAGATCTCGATGCCTTCTACTGTGGTGGCTATCTCTATTTATAGAGGCCCTGGTCCTCTTCCCAAATATTGAGCGGGAAGGGAGCCAACAACGGCCATTTTGAAGGGGGGCATCTAGTACAAGTTATCCTGACTAAAGTTGGTCTTCGATTCCCAAAGGCACTGGCGATGACGCTGTCTTGGGCTCCACGGTGACCTCCGTCCTGCCGCACTGCTAGTCTTGGTCTCATTGCACCGATATGGTAACCTTTGCTTGACGCCTTGGTACTCCGCGACTGCGCTCGCCCCCTTTGCACCAAAGAGGAAACGAGAAAACTGCGCGGGCTGGCGCCCGCCTGGTCTCGATCGTCATGGATTGCGTCATGAGCACCTCGCGAGGTACTCCTTGCCTTGATCTCTCCGCCTCCTCGCGAGCCTGCCTGGTGAGGCCTCCCCTGAGGAAGCC
>NC_041385.1:190175135-190190190 GCF_002162155.2 Triticum dicoccoides | reverse complement strand
GGGTCTTGAGCTTGGGTTGATGAAGACGGGCCACGCTGGGCCACCCCTTGAGCCACGCCGCAGGCCGCAGGCAGGCAAGTCTGGGGACCCCCATTCCCAGAACACCGACAGTAGCCCCCGGGCCCAAGGCGCGCTCGGACTTTGCTTAGCAGCGAAGCGAAAGGGCAAGTGTGGAGCACCATGGGCCCCAACAGCCTTCGGCCTTGGTCATCGCGTGGCGGTTGATTGGACGTGGGCGTCTCCGCTTCCCCACGCTGCCTCCGCAAACTGCCCGACTGACAAAAGGCTGGCCTGGGTTAGGCTTACCTTCAATGATCTCATTCGCCTTGCTCCAGATCCCCTTGCTTGCTCTTGCTCTCTTGCTTCCGAAATCACCAGATCCGCCTCATCCTTCCTCCTCCAGCGAGCAATGGCGCCCCGCAAGGTCGCGGCCGAGGCTCCATCGGCCTGGTACTCGCCGGCTTTGGATCCCCCCAACATGACGGAGAAGAATCTCGCCTTCACGCGGCTGATGACGGCGGTGCAGGGCAACGAGATGGGGAAGACTGTGCGCCGAGCCGGCTCCGCCATGCTGGAGGATAAGTGGAGCACCTTTTACCCCTTCTTCATGAGCACTGTCATCGTCGGCCTGGTGCCTCCCTTCTCCGAGTTCTTCTACGCCGTCCTCCGCCATTACAGGTTAAAAGCCCTTCATCTCCATCCCAACTCCGTTCTCCTCCTGTCGATTTTCTCCTACTACTGCGAGGCGCACATCAGGGTGATGCCCTCCATGGCCTTGCTGCGCCACTTCTTCTCTCTCCAAGTCATCGGCATCCATACCTCAGCGTGCGCTGGCTTTGTCACGTACTCCAAAGCCAACGCGATCTCGAAGGCCGGGAAGAGGGCCGATGCCTTCCGGAGTAAGTGGGTCATGCTGGATGCTGGATGCATCCACTCTTGGTTGGTGCTGCCCAAAGAGTAGCCCCAATCTGATGAGAAGTGGTCCTGTGCGAAGCTTGACGACCGACGGGCGAAGCTGGTGCTGGAGAAGATGAACGCTGACCTGCGGCCGGGCAACATGAAGGCGGCGAAGCTGACCGGGGCCACACTCCTGAGGGAGTTCCTGGCGCAGCGGGTGGCTCCACTTCAGGCGCACTCGTGCCTGTTGTGGAGGCTTGGAGACGCAGACGATGATCTCCGCCTGAGCTGGGAGGCCCTGGCCGATGAAGATCTGACCGCAGCTCTCCACTTCCTGGTTGGAGAGGACGTGGAGGCCCTGGAGGGCGCTCCTGTCCCCTTGTTCCTCCGCGACAACTGGCAACAGGTGGTGGACGCTATGACCACCTTCGATGGGAGCAGCCTGGTGCCGGAGGTGCCTCCTGAGGGCCAGGAGGCGGCGGCGCCGGTGGAGTTGTCCTCCCATGATTCCCGTGGAGGAGAGGAGGAAGACGAGGAAGACGAGGAGCACGACTCGGAGGAGACCACTGAGGGGACAGGGAGACTTCCCCTTGGCGCAAGGCCAACATCCTCTGCACCCTGTCGGACGATGACGAGGCCGACGCTAGGCGAGGGGGAGAGGACCCGCCCATGATCCCTAAGAAGGACAGGTCGGGGCTGATCTCCCGAGGGGTTACTCCGGCCCTGGCACTGCTCGAAGCTAGCTCCAGCCCTTCTGGTGCGGCCTCCTCTGCCTCTGGACCTCCCGAGGATGCGCCCCCCAAGAGGCTCTCAGGCTTTAAGCTCGGCAGGAGGCCGCCGGAACACGCCGCGATTGACTAGTAAGTACTCGAACTCTGCTTTGCTCTTGCTTTTGCTGTCAGGGCTTGATATCCTTCATCACTTGGGTAGGCTGCCACCTGCAGCGAAGAGGCTGAAGGGGGAAACGGTGGCTCCACTTGGGGCAAGCTCACCCGTTGTGGCTGTGCCTTCGTCTGTGGGAAGGGGAGCCAGTGGGGCTCGCACCTCCCCTGCCCGGTCGTCCTCGCAAGGCCAGGAGGAGAGCCCTGGAGGGGTGCCAGCCCCCGTGGCCACGCTAGATCTAGAGCTACCAGCACTTGATACTTTCGCTGAGGTTGCCAAGACTCAGGAGCTTCCAGTCTCCCAAGCCGTGATCACGCTGTCGTCTCCTCCTCCTGCTCCACTAGTTCCTGACTCCTCTGCCTCCTCCACCGCCTTGGACCGTGCTGTTGCTGAGCTAGGCCGGCTGCGAGAAGACCTCTAGGGCACCAACCCCTGCATGGTGGCCGGGCGCCTGGAGCTGATCTCTGGCTGGCTTAACTCTGACACCTCCGTCGGAGCGGCGTTGAGCCAGGCTGTGGCGGCTTCCGAGGAGGAGAAGCAAGTCACCACCCAGGCTATGGCTGCCCGTGACGTGGCGTTGAAGGATGCTTCAATTGTCCAGGGTCGTTGCAAGGCACTGGAGGACGAGCTATGGGGCCTACGTGATGAGCTTGCCAAGGAGGCTCGCGACCGCCAGGCAAGGGAGGAAGATATGAAGGCTCGGGAGGCCGCCATCGGGGACCGCCACGCCGAACTGACCGCTTATCACAGCCGACTGAAGACTCTGGAGCAGAAGCTGAAGGCGGAGAGGACCGAGCTTGATGCCAAGTTGAAGGTCTTGCCCGAGGATCGCGTGGCCTTCGCGGATCTTGAGGTAAGATCTCACAAGGCGCTGAAGTCGCTTTACGATGATGGTCTGGAGAAGCCGCTGGCCGGAGCCAAGGACGGCCCCGCCAAGCTGCTTCCCTTCTTGGTCGAAGCGCTTGAGGAGGTCGTGACCGGCATCGGCCCCATGGCCGAGGTTGTATCTCGCGTCCTTTCTTCGGCGGCCCTGACTCGGGTCCTCAGCCACGTCTACCTTTGCAACCCCGGCGCCAACTTTGACGATCTGCTGGAGCCTGTGGACGCTGAGCGCTCCGCCACTGCTACTGAAGCCGTGAAGGGCCGAGCGGAAGCCCTACAGGCAAAGTTCCGTGCCTTCACCACTGCGCCCAAGGCAGGTGCTGCTGGTTCCACGGCCTCGGGAGGTGGAGCTGACAAGCACAACTCCGCCATGGAGGCGGGGCTCCTGGCGAATGACGGTGCTGCTCAAGGGTGATCTTCGTGCGACTTCTTTCCTGTTTCAACTCCTATAATATGCACCGTGCCTCGTGGAGGCGTTTAAACTTGTGTTTGGTATCGTGAGGACAATTTATGGTTTGTAATATTTGCTTCTGAATTTGCGGGATTTTACGGTTTCCTTCCTATTTGCTTTGTGTTCTACGTCGGTAGGGCCCGACCCCGCGCATACACCGCCGTTAGCCCCGACCGGATCACCAGGATGGGACCAAGGAGTGAGGGGCTACGTGACAAGTTAGGCCCCTGAGTCACGATGCTCAGGAGTCTCCCTTGATGCACAAACAGCAAATAGGGAGGGGGTGTAGGAGTAGATCTGTCATTCTATGTCGGCAGGGCCCGGCCCCGCGCATACCTCAACCGACATTAGCCTTGCAGAACTAAGGAGTGAGGGGCTATGTGACCAGTTAGGCTCCTGAGTCGCGATGCTCAAGAGTCCCCCTTGATGCTCAAACAGTCTTCATACCTTGGCTTCGCTCAGGGAGGGGCACGCGATAACCAGGTCCGAGGGACCTGGCTGGGTGGCGTGCACTAGGGCGTGACCCGGGCGCAGCCCCTGTGTCCAGCCCCCTCGCGTGGCGCTCACAAGGGGAGGTGTTACGATGAGGCCAGCCACTAAGCTCTGGACTCCCTGAGGTTGACACAGCTGTGTGCTGCCCTCAGTTGTTTATCACCAGCATGGAGCATAGCACTTCCGTATGTGTACGGGCATAGCCGCTCCTCGGTAGTGTCATCAGCCAACGCGGAGCATGGTGCTTCCACTGGTACATGGGAGGGGGGCCCCTCTGGGAGGAGCCCCCGTGGCATGTACAGCCCCGCCCTAACACGTGGCCGGCACGGTAGGGCTAGACGAGGTGTATCTAGGCACTCGTGAGCCAACACGGGACTCACGAGGCCCTACCTCAAGGCGAGTTGCACCTGATCTTGAGCCTTGGGCGGCTGAGTGTTCCTGCAAGGTGGTTAGATGCAAATGCTCTACGTCCTCAGGTCCCGGCCCTCGAGCGAGCTCAGCCGCTACTAGTATGCCAGGTCGCGATGCAGTGGACAAGGCCAGGGGTGAGGGATGGAGAGCCAGTAAGAGCTCCTGAGTCGCGATGCTCAAGCGCCCTCCTTTTAACGTGCAAGCGATTTGCATGAGGGAGAAAAGGCCAGTGGTAGGCGGGAGATGATAATCATAAGCAGGTTCAGCATGAAAGGCAAATCAGCTTAGATAGATGCAGGCAAGATACGTTCCACTGTGTCAGGCCCGAGCGGCTTGGGGATGATGCATCCCGAGGGGCGCCCCCGACTGTCAGGACCCCGACTCAATGCCACATCGATCTAGCATGTAACACCTCATATCACTTTGCGGCCTCACGCACGGTATTCCCACGGGTGTCGCCTTACCTTTGCCCGGGACCGTTTGCGCCTTTTGGCACACGTATATGATAGTGTCGCTACCATCCATATGATAAGGAGCCCGGGCTGACATGGCTAGTCGTAAACCCAAAGTGGCACAAAACTTACAGGGATAGGCATCCATGACCCAGCATCGAACGTGTCGGTCATCAGCGAGTGAATCCAGGCTGTAGCACTGGGCTAGCAGGACTCTGGTGAACCGGGCTGTAGCGGGCTAACAGGACTCCGGTATTCATCGCGTGACATTTCCCCGAAGGGACAGACACAGGAACGAAGAAGGACACATGCCGGCCACCCTAAGTGTTCCGGAGCAGTAGCAAGCTACCATGGCTCGGTGGAAACACTAGGAGACATTTCCCGGTAAGAGAGGCTACTAAAGATAAACAACTAGATAGTCAGATCCCACACATACCAAGCATTTCAATAACATACACACAATATGCTCGATATGTGCAAACACAACATGGCATCACAACATGACTCTACGACTCAAGTATTTATTCAATAGGCTCCGAGGAGCGAGATATTACAAACATGAGTCTCATGACCCAACATTCAGAGCATACAAATCAAAGCACAAGCGGAAGCTCAACATGTCTGAGTATAGACATCTACAAATGAAAAAGGCTGAGAAGCCTGACTATCTACCAGATCCTGCCGAGGGCACAAGATCGTAGCTGAGGTAACAAGCTAAACGTCGAAGTCCACGTGGAACTACTAGTGAGACTGAAGTCTCTCTGCAAAAACATAAATTAAGCAACGTGAGTACAAATGTACCCAGCAAGACTTACATTAGAACTAACTTCATGTGCATCATTATCAACAAAGGGGATGGTGGGGTTTAACTACAGCAAGCCAGCTTTGACTCGGTGGCTATCCTGAACTACGACTGCAAGCAACTCTTCTGAGGAGGCGCACACGAGTCCACATATTCACCAACCAATACACCACTATGGAACCGCTCCCGTCGCCCTACGAGAACGCCATCCATAGCACTCACGCTTATCTTGCGCATTTTAGAGTATCCACTTTCACTTGTCTATGAACTGATATAAGCAACCCAGAAGTCCTTTACCACGGACACGGCTATTCGAATAGATGATGTTAACCCTGCAGGGGTGTACTTCTTCATACATGTTTCCACCACTTAGCGTCTGCACACGACATGTGCTCGGCAGACTTCAAGCGAAAGCCGACGTGGGTGTAGACCACGACCTACCTAAACACTCAAGTCTCTAGTCCAGGTTTATCGCCTATTCGGGTTCCATCCATGAGGAGATCCGGCCGGAGTTTTGCTCACAGCCCCAAACGATGTGAACAGGGTTCCCGAGACACCAAACGGGCGCCCGGTACACCGTGCCACGTGCCTACCGCATCACAGCCCACCCCTCCGGTCAGCGCTGCCCACGGCCTCCAGCATACTACAAACACCAGAAACTACTTGCAACTCCTGGACAGAGGACTTGGGTGAATAAGAAGTCGAGCGGGGTCATATTTCAGGGCCCAATGTATGGTAGTAGCTGAATCATGGATCACAAACACAGAACTCAGTTCCTAAGGACGGCTTCAATGAGACAACCCACCATGTACTCCTACATGGCCTCTCACCGCTACCTTTACCAAATCGTGTTCACCACTTCGCTCACACACAGTAGGACATGTTCACACACCTCTGATTCATCCCCGATGAATCAGACCTGACTCAACTCTAAGCAATAGCAGGCATGACAAACAAACATGAATGAGTAGGCACAACATGGCTCAAACAACTCCTACTCATACTAGTGGGTTTCATCTATTTACCGTGGCAATGACATGTCATGCAGAGGATAAAGGGGTTCAGCTACCGCAACAAGTAACAGTTGAATCATTGTTGTCCTAATGCAGTAAAAGGGAGCAGGAGCGAGAGAGTAGGATTTTATCGGAATGAACAAGGGGGTTTTGCTTGCCTGGCACTTCTGAAGATAGCATTGAGTCTTCGTCAGTGTCAACGATCACAACGTCGGAACAACGTCTACCGAGGAGGAACAACACCGGCAAACACAGAAGAAACACGATCAATGCAATGCACAATATGATGCATGCTATGACATGACAATATGAATGTGTTTTGGGCTAATGCACCTAGCTATGATTTAAATGAAGTTGGTTTGAATACATGATTCAAATTCCAACTCCATATATGATTATTTAAATGCCCTTTATTTGTTTTGTCCAAAACAGAGGACAAACATTGTTCAAACATGCATGAAAATGGTACAGATGGATTCCTTGAATTTTTCTGATAATTTTTCATATATAAATTATTTCATTTGGAGTTACGGTTAATTTTCTATGATTTATTGAAGTTTTAGCTATTTCTGGAATTTTCCTGGTTATTTATAAAATAAACTAAATTCCAGAAAAGGAATATTGCATCAGCATGGCGTCATGCTGACCTCAGCAGAGTCAACAGGGGCTGGTCCGGGTCAAACCTGACCAGTGGGGTCCACTGGTCAGTGACTGGAGCTGGTTAGTGCCGCTGACGTGTGGGCCCGGTCAACGGCCACGTCAGCTTGGTCAAAACTGACACGTGGGGCCGCTCTGGTTTAGTTAATCCTAAATAGATATTAAACTGGGGTTAATTAGGGCGTGGGGCCTAGGTGTCAGTGACACGGTGCGGTATTTAGTGGCTAATTAAGCCACCCATGTCAGCAAGTGACGTCGGCGACCACGGCGACGGCGAGACCTCGCCGGAGTTGCTCGGGATGGCGCTACAGCCCGCGGCTGGTTGCACTGAGGGCACCGAGAGGAAGCCCGTGCTCCCACGCATCTAGGGGCGCACACAGCTGGGCACAGGGAGGCCGGGGTCGACGGCGGCGACCACTTAGGCGGCGGCCGGAGCTACGGCAACGACGGGTTAGGCGATGCAGGGCGCCAGGGGAGGCGTTGGTGAGTGCTATGTGCTCCTGGGACTGTGGTGAGCACGACGGTGGGCACGAGAACGAGCTGCGGTGGCTGTGGCCACGGCCACGCCATGGCCGGCGGCGAGAAGCTCTCGGCCGCGGTGGGAGATGGGGCTAGGGGGCGAGAACGGAGGGGGCGAGCATAGGAGAAGCAGCGGAGGCTCACAGCGGATCCATTCGAGGCGGAGACGAGACCGGGGACGGTCCGAAGCCGACGAATCGGGCGACGGCGACCGGCGGGTCCGAGGAGGGGAAAAACGTCAGGGCGGCGCTTCGGGGGCTTCTGGAGGGGCGTGGCTCGGTGAGGTGGGTCGAGGACGGAGTGGCGGAGCTTGTGGGCTAGTCGGGGAAGCGAGGGAGGCCCGGTGGCCGTGGTGGCAGTGGACGGCGGTGACGAGCTCCGCTCGGTGGCTGCGTGCGAGAAACAGAGGAGGGGGGAGGAGCGAGGAGAGTGAGAGAGGGAGCCAGGGACTGCGTGGCGATGCTAGAAGGGCCGTGGCGTCGCGGTGGAAGCAGGAGGTGGCCGGGGAAGCAGGAGGTGGCCGAGGCAGCGTCGGCGCCCGTCGGCCACGCGCGCTGCCTACTGGCGCGGGGAAGACGACAGGGGGGGACGCCTGGTGGGCTGGGCCGCACCGGTGGGCTGCCAGCACAGGAGCTGGGCCGGTTGCTGGCGCCAGGTAAGTGCTCTCTGCTCTGTTTTATTTTTTGTTTGTTTTTTTTTAAATTTGTTTTGCCACTGTTTTGAATTTAAAATAATTCAAACAATGCCAAAAACTCCTCTGAATATTTTTATTTTGCTAGATGGACTTTTCCAAAGCTCATAAAATATTTCAGGGGTATTTGAAATTATATTCTAATTATATGGATATAATTCAAATTCAAATAGCTAATGATTTAAATTCAAAATCCCAAAAATAAATCCTTTTAAAATGTTCATTATTTTTGGTTTGGATCAAAACCCTTGCCAAAAATATTAAACATCTAAGAAGAGCATTTTGGAACAATGAATGAGATTTTGGGGTTTTTGCCCTTCTTTTATTTAGGGTTTTGAGGCTTCCAATTTTCCTCAGTTCAAGTTTCAAAATTTAAACATGATGCAAACACTAGGCAGCACCAGAAGCTAGGGATGTGACACTGACAAGGTGAACTAAAGATATAAGCAAAAGGGATACATGCCGCAGGGATAGACCCACGCGACCTGGGAATAATGCAGCCCTGAGGGCACTCCCAGCTGAAATAAAACTCGAAAGATGTCACCTGATACCATTATAGAGAGGGTGTTGAAGTAGCTGACGATGCGCGGTGAAGAGGCCGATCCTCACGAGCCACCGGAGCCCTGAGCCTCGGGAGGCTCTAGGGGTTCGGGCGGCTCCTCGAGGACCATCTCCATCTCTGCCAGGACTGCATGGTGCCTAGCCTCCTGAGCTGCCAGAATGCTCCACAGAAGACGCTGGTGAGCAGCAGCCGCGTTTGGCAGGCCGAAAGGCATGCGAACATAGCTGTGTGGCGAACCCTCGCAGCGTCCCACACACGAAGGCTAGAGGCGCTCCTGAGACGCGACCCGACTGAGCCTTGGGTAGTCGATGCAGACGCACAGCCCGCCATCCTCACCTGGATGGGGAGCTACGCCAGGCAGGCGACGATCACCACATATGACTCTCGATTCCTGCAGCTCCTAAGTGACCTTGGTGATGAACTCCTGAGAGTTGGGCCCTCCTTGCCACATGCCTTCCTGAGGGAGACGTGCCGCATAGCACGCCTCCAAGTGGTGCCCGAGCGCCTCCCTCATGATCTTGGAAAGTCTGAGGCCCTCCAGGAGAGAGCCTCTGAGCCTTGCCCGAGGAGGGCGCCGAGTGCGCCTTCCTATGCGACGGAGGGAGGCGCCCCTTGCACGGGCGCAGATTTTGACGCGGCACCTCCAGAGATGCCTACCTCCTGAGGCCTTGAGCTGGGTGATGTCTTCTTCTTCTTTGGAACTGCCTCGGGAGGGTTCCCACTCTTGTTGTCTGGGTCCCCGACTGATGCAGCTTGGAAGGCACGCTCGAGAGAGCACACCCATCCTTCTCTTCGCAAGGGACCGTGATGATTCCGCCGCTTCCCGGCATCTTGAGGACATTGTAACCATGGTGAGTCACCGCCATGAACTTGGCCAGCGATGGATACCCGAGGATGGCATTGTATGGCAGGCAAATGTGGGTAACGTTGAAGTCTATGCGCTCTTTACGGTAGTTCTTGCGCTGCACAAAGGTGACAGGGAGGCGAACCTGCCCTATCGGAGTGGTTGAGCCATCAGTGACTCCTGAGAAAGGCTTGGTTGGCTGAAGTTGATCAAAAGGCACTTGGAGGTTATTGAACATTTCGACGGACAGAAAGTTAAGTCCTGCGCCGCCATCGATGAGCGTCATGGTAACTTGCACATTGCTAATGACTGGGAAACAAAGCATTGGGAGGACGCCAGTTGTAGCCGCACACTTGAGATGATCGACTGACCTGAACGTGATGGCGCACGTGGACCACCTGAGAGGGCGCGTGGCCTCAAGCTTGGGGAGGACTGCATTCACCTCGCGAGAAAACTGCTTGAAGATGCGCTGAGAGGCTGGGGCCTGTGCGCCGCCCAAGATGCAAGTGATAGCACGCGGCTCCTGGAAGCCCCTAGCCCCGTCGTCCTGGTGATGGTCTTCATTCCTTCTTGGCGGTGGCGGCAGAGGAGGAAGGCATGCGTTGCCCTACGAGCGATCCTCACAAGGTTGATCCCTCCAAACCCCACGCGAGGCTGGTCCTGCCAGCGATCCTCGCAAGGTCGGTCACGCCACTCTTGGCGAGGACCTCGGTCGTCCCATCGTCCTCCACCTCTTCCTTCTCCTCGGCCGTAGCCCTGGCCGTTGCGCTCGGGGCGTTGGCCGATGCGTCCTTCTCGAACGGCTCTAAGCTCCTGGCATTCATTGGTGTTGTGGGTGTAGAGGTTGTGGTAGGCGCAGAATCAGTTGCCCTTGGACGACTCCGGCTGGTCCCTGCCGTGCTTCATGTCTGGTTCTGCTGTGAGCACAGCTGCTCCTTTGCGCTTCACGTCCTTGGCCTTGGCCTTCTTCTCTTCTGGGTTAGCAGCTGGAAGCTCGAGGAGGAAGAGGCACCCCTCCTCAGCTCTTGCGCACCTGGTCGCCAGGTTGAACAGCTCCAGGGATGTGCACAGATCCTCGTGGATGGCAAGCTCCTCCTTCATCTTGACGTCGCAGACTCCGTCAGAGAACGCTCAGATGATAGCCTCCTTAGTTACCTTGGGAATCTTGAGGTGAGCGTTGTTGAAGCGCTAGATGTACTTCTGCAAGGTCTCTCCCGGTTGCTACTTGATGCGGCGCAGGTCACCCACGACTGGAGGACGGTCGCTAGAGCCCTGGAAGTTGGCGATGATGCGGGTGCGCATCTCGTCCCAAGAGGAGACCGAGCCGGGAGGCAGGTTCAGGAGCCAGGTGCGGGCACCATCCTTGAGCTCCATGGGAAACTAGTTCGCCATGACCTTTCGTCTCCATTGGCTGCCTCGATGCCCAGCTCGTAGAGCTGCAGGAACTCTGCGGGGTCAGAAGTGCCGTCGTAGCGAGGAGGCAGATCTGGCTTGAACTTGCCTGGCTAGGCGACACTGCACAGCTCGGTGGTGAAGGCGTGGAGCTTGCTGTTGCCACTGGAGCCCTTTGCAGACGCGGGGCTTGCTCTTGGAGGTTCCCGGGCACCGCCGCCAGGGACAGCGCGGGGTCTTGACGTGCTGGCGCAGGGATGTAGTCTTGATGTGCTGGAGCGGGGAGCACGCGGGCGCCTTCTTGAGGCCGAGGGATTTCTTGGCAGCTCCTTTCTTGTCGCGTGGGCGCTGGACATGGCAGGTCTCGTCCAGGGGCCGCGTGCCTTGGAGCCAGGGCGCCTTCTTGGGGGGGGAGGTGGCGGAGGCGCCTCTTGAGCTGCATCACCCACGCAGGATGGGTGGCGAGGCAGCGAGAGGGATAGCACAGGAGAGCCCCCTGCGACGCTAACGAGCTCGGTGATGCGAGCGAGCCACTCCTCGTAGAGGTCGTCGACGGGGCGGTAGTGCAGGAGCTCACGTGCTAGGAGAAACGCGGCATGCGCGTCCGTGGGAGCGTGACGAGCGTGAGACATGAACAAGCTGGAGTCAGCGACGGAGTGGTGGTGCGGCCTTCCCGCCGCACCGAGGGATGCAGCGATGACGCTTGCTGCTCATTCCCCGCCGGACCAGTGGCGGCGTTGGCGGCAGGCGACAGAGAACAACCAGGAGTCCCACCAATGGGAACCGTCTGGGCGACGTGGGTGGCAAGAGCAGCCCGATGCTCGGCACGAGCTTGGCGAGCGTCTGCCATTGATGCGACGAACAACGGAACGCGTGACTTCGAAAGAAAGATTCCAGCGCACCCCTACCTGGCGCGCCAAATTTCGGATATCGGGTTCCGGCAAAACCCTTGAGGTTTGAACTCTGGGGTGCGCACGAAGATCTACTCCCTACCGATCCACGTCCCAACGCTTTGCCGTGAATCTAAGCTACGCGATGAACAACACGAGGGACACAAGGTTTATACTAGTTCGGGCTACCGTTGTGGTGTAATACCCTACTCTACTGTGTGGTGGTGGATTTCCTCTGGGGGTGATGATGAATAGTACAAAGGAAGAATAGCCTCGCGAGGGGTGTTCTTGCGGTGCTGTGCTTGGAGAGGAATGACTCCGTCTCTGTTGGCTCTAGGTGAGATCTCGATGCCTTCTACTGTGGTGGCTATCTCTATTTATAGAGGCCCTGGTCCTCTTCCCAAATATTGAGCGGGAAGGGAGCCAACAACGGCCATTTTGAAGGGGGGCAGCTAGTACAAGTTATCCTGACTAAAGTTGGTCTTCGATACCCAAAGGCACTGGCGATGACGCTATCTTGGGCTCCACGGTGACCTCTGTCCTGCCGCACTGCTAGTCTTGGTATCGTTGCACCGATATGGTAACCTTTGCTTGACGCCTTGGTGCTCCGCGACTGCGCTCGCCCCCTTTGCACCAAAGAGGAAACGAGGACACTGCGCCGGCTGGCGTCCGCATGGCGCCCGCCTGGTCTCGATTGTCATGGCTTGCGTCATTGGCCCCTCGCGAGGTACTCCTTGCCTTGATCTCTCCGCCTCCTCGCGAGCCTACATGGTGAGGCCGCCCCTGAGGAAGCCTTGCGTCCCCCCCCCTGCGAGGCTTGGCCCCTCGCGAGGGTCTTGAGCTTGGGTTGGTGAAGGCGGGCCGCGCTGGGCCACCCCTTGAGCCACACCGCAGGCCGCAGACAGGCAAGTCTGGGGACCCCCTGTCGGTGTCAAAACCGGTGGATCTCGGGTAGGGGGTCCCGAACTGTGCGTCTAAGGCTAATGGTAACAGGAGGCTAGGGACATGATGTTTACCCAGGTTCGGGCCCTCTCGATGGAGGTAATACCCTACTACTTGATTGATCTTGATGATATGAATATTACAAGAGTTGATCTACCACGAGATCAGAGAGGTTAAACCCTAGAAGCTAGCCTATGGTATGATTGTTGTTGTGTCCTACGGACTAAACCCTCCGGTTTATATAGACACCGGAGGGGGCTAGGGTTACACAAAGTCGGTTTACAGAGGAGGAGATCTACGTCCGAATTGCCAAGCTTGCCTTCCACGCCAAGGAGAGTCCCATCCGGACACGGGACGAAGTCTTCTATCTTGTATCTTCATAGTTTAACAGTCCGGCCAAAGTGTATAGTACGGCAGTCCTGATACCCCCTTATCCAGGACTCCCTAAGTAGCTCCTGAACCAGGATTCAATGACGATGAGTCCGGCGCATAGATTGTCTTCGGCATTGCGAGGCGGGTTCCATCTACGAATACTTCAAAATAAATTCCGAACACAAGGACCATGTCCGGCTCTGCAAGATAAATTCCGTATACCACCGTAGAGAGAACAATAATCCACGAATCTGATATGTTGACAATTCTTCGCTGTATGACATCACGCCACGACTCGGTAACTTATTCGAACCGTTTTTACAACCTGCTCCCGCACACATCGCGAGGCAGTTTCTTTGGCACGTCTTGTCAAAGCAGAGATTGTGTCCCCTTATCATGGGATCTCCATCAATACGGGTATGGGTAACCCAACCAGCGCCATCAATTGAGGCGCTTGGAAAGATAAGAGATTTTGAGAGGCAAGCGGGGAGGCGCAAATTCTATATCACCTTTATAAAGGGATAGAGATCTCCCGTTTTCACCCACGCCTTCTTCCTCCTTTGCTCATCCATTCTCGCACCCTTGAGCTCCAGCGCCCAAGTTCTCACCTTCTCCATAGGAATGCATCATGTCCGGAGCGGGAGACAAGTGGATGGCCTCCTCTGTCACAGAGGAGAATATTACCAAGCTTCAGGAGGCCGGATACCTGGCCGAGAGTATCGCGCACAGGCTTCCAGCAGAGGGACAAATTACCCCTACTCCGAAGTCTCGGGAGAGAGTAGTATTTCTCCCTCATTTCGTCCGCGGACTAGAATTTCCACTCCACCCGTTCGTCTGCGGGCTTATGTACTACTACAAGCTAGATTTTCACGATCTGGCCCAGAATTCCGTCCTCAACATCTCGGCGTTCATCGTCGTGTGCGAGGCCTTCCTCCGCATCAAGCCTCACTTCGGCCTGTGGTTGAAAATCTTCTGCGTGAAGCCAAGGATCGTGAGCGGCCAACAGGCGGAGTGCGGAGGTGCTATGGTGGGTAAAATGCCCAATGTTACATGGCTCGATGGCTCCTTTGTAGAGACCATAAAGGGGTGGCAATCAGGGTGGTTCTATATCACCGAGCCGCGCGACGCCAACTGGGCGGCGGCCCCCAAATTCAAATCCGGAATCCCCATGCGGCTCACTTCCTAGGAGAAGAAAGGCCTGGCCTGGGGCGAACCCACAGAGTTGACCGGACTCGAGACCTGCATCAGAAGTATGACGGACAAGAAGATCAAGCTTGTCAACATGGTCCAGGTCATGATCATTCGCCGGATTCTCCCGTGTCAAAGACGGGCATTTGATATGTGGGAGTTCGACCCGGCCGTACACCGGATGCTGCTAGAGCTCTTCGACACAACGCACAAAGAAATCTGAAAGGTGCTATTCAAGACCGGCGAAGTTCCTCCTCCCCTTTCTGAGGACCGGGGGCTCAACGCAAGCCGCCTCGCCAGTCCGGTAAGTCCTCTGGTTATTACAAGATGTTTCCCTCCTAGTACATTCGTGGGAGGATTCTCAGGTCGAAATGCTGAGTGAACAGGATTGGGTGGAGAAGGCGGAGCGGATTAACTGTCCGGCTCCATTGCCTGAGGACCCAGTAAGCGCACTCCTAGTGGAGATGCTGGTTCCGGCGCCTTACAAGGTGCCGGAGAAAAAGGCCGAAAAGAAGGCCGCAGGGACCCGGAAGGGTCTCCGGCGCGAGGCCACACCAGACGCCTCGCTAGAAGATGACGAGGCGCACTCCTCCCAGGAAGGGGAGGAGAGGAAGAGGAAGGCCGCCTCAACTGAGGGGGCCGAAGGGCCCAAGAAGGTGGCCGTAGGGACCAGAAAAGGTCTCCGACACAAGGTCGTGATAGAATCGTCATCCGAA
>NC_041385.1:190171236-190174778 GCF_002162155.2 Triticum dicoccoides | reverse complement strand
AGAAAAGGAAGGCCGCCCCGTCGGGGGAGGTCGGGACGCCGAAGAAGGGAAAGACGTCCCTTCCCGATCACTCCACTACCGCCGCTTTCAGCGAGGAGGAGTGGCTGCCTAGGGGCAAGACCCGGGCGAGGTCGTAAGTATCCGCATTCCATAATATTTTCCGTGCGACTTTGACCTCATGGTTTGTAATGATGCCGAACATGTTTATGTAGTCCGGCCGGGTCCGATATCGAGGAGTCCTCTTCGGAGGAGTCTCTGAACGAGTCGGAGATGAACTCACTCCCGACGGCAACCTCCCCACGACATTTGGATGACACCGAGGTGTTGTCCCAGAGGAAGCTAGAGCAGGAGGCGATGGTTCCAGAGACGCCCCAAGGCAAAATCTCGGGCGCCGGACACATGGGGGATGAGAACCCCATGGATTATGCTGACGGGAGCCACAGCAAGTCTGGCTCCTAGCCAGTTACTGCGCCGGAGCCTACAAAGGTTCCGGATTTCGGTAAGCAGCCACTCGCAAAGGAGGGCGAGCCGGCCGTGCTGATGACCTCCACCTAGCCGGAGGTATCGGATAATTTGTTGGAAGTGCTTTGAGGCGCTTCCATCGAGCTTGAACACCGTACACTTATGGGTACGGTGATTGAGAAGGTTCGGTCCGCCAAGAGCGGATTGACCGAAGCCTGCACCAGCCTGCTAACAGGCTTTGACGTAAAGAAAGTGTGAGGAAATATCACCCGATAGACAGTAGCCCCTGATACTCTGGTTGGTGTTCGGAAAGAAAAGCCAAACGGAGGGTCAACTAAAAAAACCGCAGGAAGCTAATAGTATTTGTCTATATGAATCAAACAGGCACTGCTGCTAACCGCCGCTGCGCGCACGGCTGAGGTAGCCGGACTCAAGCGCGAACTGGGGCAGGCCGAAGAAGAGCTCGGCCTCGTGAGGAAGCAGCTCGAGGCGAACAAAGGTAAGAGAAACCCCATCCATATGTCGTATAGAGGATAAAAAGTTGGTGATGCTAATAAAAAGCATCATGGCTTTTGATAGGGACCGCGACTGAAGTGGCGGCCCTGAAGGAAGCGCTGTCCACGGCCGAAGCCAAGGCGGATACGGAGCGCACCGAGCGAGAGAAGCAAGATGCTCGGGTGAGAGAGGTACAGCAGGAGCTCCAGGAGCTCGGCAAGAAGTTCGACTCCCTCGAGCATGACTACAAGACGCAAGCGTATGAGCTTGTGAAGGCCCTCCAGAGTGAGGCCGACGCCAAGGCCGAAGCCCAAAAGGCCCTCCAGGAAATCCAGGCGGCCAAGAAGATAGCGGAGGGTAAGGCATTATTTATGCAAAGCAAGCATGTGGAGGTGTCATTTCTTTTACTTACACGAATCTGGAGCTCTCCAGGGGCATTCGCAGATCTGCCACGCAGCATTTCGGATGCCTCGGAGTTCTATCGCGCTGAAGAGGGGAGATCTGTGGAGAAGTTGTTCTGGTCCCAATATACTGGGGCCGAACACCTGATGCCTCTGAGTGACCAACTTAAGCAGTTGGTAGAACTCCACAATGCGGCCGAACAGGCCATGAGGGACCTCATAGTCTGGATGTGGCCTGGCGAGCCCCTGCCCAGCAGCTACTTTGGCCTGGTGAAGCGGATGGTGCATGCCTGTCCACGGCTAGAAGTTATCAAGCAGTCTGTATGTATTGAGGGTGCCCGACGGGCATTTGCCCGCGAACATGCATTGGGCCAAACTGGATGCGGAGAAGCTCGTGAAGTATGGACCCCCGAAGGGCAAGGAGCATCGCTACCCCGAGATGTATTATAATGGCGTTATGAAAGGCGCTCGGCTTGTGGCGAATGAATGTCCTAAGAACATTATTTTCGAGTAAATGTACTCATGTCGTCTCTATAATATGAGGACGAGTTTGATTGCGCCATATAACGCTTTGTTTGATTTAAAATATTACCTTCTCTGCGGCCGTTTATCAAAATCTGAAAGGAGGCCAGTCGTCGGCTTCCGCCCCCTTATACCTAGTACTGGGGTGTTCGTGGAAAACCTAAACACTATTTTTCCAAATTATTGGTCCTTTAAGGAGGTGTTTAGCGTAGCGAACCAGGCAATCAGACTATTCAGCTCTATAACTCTCACTTGGCCATAGAAGTTTATAATTTTAACTTTCGGCGAAGCCCCTAGTATTCGGAAAGCCGAACTGGGGCGTTATACACGCCTAAAACGGGCAAGGCCGATTCCTCCCCTTAAGCGGAAAAAATCTTTAGGGATTTTAGTACCTCGCGAACAGCGACCAGCTCCCGCCGCATCATGACGGTCAGTTTTCGGCTTTCTCTACTGAGGTGCCCATCCGGAAAAACCGGGACACAATCACAGTAATTCTCCCTGCGCTACCTTAGCCGATATAACGGAACGTAAGGCACCAAAACAAGGGAGCCGGGCTAACCCAACTATTGACCCAAGACATGATTCGGAGATGATGCATATAATGCTATAAGTTCGGGGTGCCGCACTGTTGAGAGTGATCAGACTTTTCTTGCCATTTTATGGGGCTCGATAAGAAGCCCCTGGCAAACTGACCGTACCAAAATGTACGGATGCAATATTGAATAAATATTCAACGAAAAATATGAGGATAGTAATAAGAAGTGGACGCTATGTACTACCTCCAATTTATTTGGACAATACAGCAAGGCATAGGTGTACAATTAGTGCATTAAGCAGAAAAAATAGGACTATTTGACATATCCTATCCAAGGGCAGGCTACATGCGGGTATGTAAGAACAGGTATAATGATCATTGAAGAAGACCACATGAGTATTCCCCTGACGTGGAGTCCGGATTGCTAGTTGAGCTCCTGGCGTGCCTAACGGTCCTGTTGCGGGGCACTTCGTACTCGCTTGATGGTGTTCGGGGATGTCGTTTACCGAATTGGCTGTTTGTCGAAGGAGGCTGCTTTGTACTTCTGTCGCGAGGGTCGTAGTATGGTCTTCCGTGCGGAGGGAGCGGTCTATATTTCCGTTGACTGTTATGACCCCGCGAGGTCCTGGCATCTTGAGCTTGAGGTATGCATAGTGCGGTACCACATTGAAACGAGCGAACGCGGTTCGTCCAAGTAGTGCATGATAGACACTACGGAAAGGGACGATATCGAAGATTAACTCCTCGCTTCGGAAGTTATCCGGAGATCCGAAGACCACTTCCGGTGTTATTGAGCCCGTGCAGCGGGCCTCTACCCCTGGAATTACACCTTTGAAGGTGGTTTTTATGGGTTTGATCTGTGACGGAACGATGCCCATTTTGCGCACTGTGTCCTGATAAAGCAGGTTCAGGATGCTGCCACCATCCATGAGGACGCGCGTGAGGTGGAATATGTCGATGATTGGGTCAAGGCAGGTGGGATGGTCCCTACGATCAAAGGTGATCGGGCAGGATGACCATGGGTTGAATTTTGGGGCGACGGGCTCCATCGCATAGACGTCCCTAAGTGCACGCTTTCGCTCCCGTTTGGGGATGTGAGTGGCATAGATCATGTTCACCGTTTTTAC
>NC_041385.1:190150983-190170922 GCF_002162155.2 Triticum dicoccoides | reverse complement strand
TGTCCTCCAATGTTCGGACGCCGGGGCTCCTCGTCATCATCGCTTTGCAGCCCCTTGTCCTTGTTTTCGGTATTTATCTTGCCGGCCTGTTTGAACACCCAGCAATCTCTGTTAGTGTGATTGGCTGGTTTGTCGGGGGTGCCGTGAATCTGGCACGAGCGGTCGAGTATGTGGTCCAGACTGGACGATCCCGAATTGTTTCTTTTGAACGGCTTCTTCCGCTGACCGGATTTGGAGTTGTTGAATCCGGCATTGACTGCCATATCCTCCGCATTGTCGCCATTGTTTTGACGCTTTTGTCTGTTGCGTCGTGGCTTTTCGTTACTGTCACAGATATCTGAAGTGCCAGGGTTTCTTGGCGCGGTGTTGCTGCGAGCCAGCCAGCTGTCCTCACCCGCGCAAAAGCGGGTCATTAGTGTCGTAAGGGCCGCCATGGTCTTCGGTTTTTCTTGGCCTAGGTGTCGGGCAAGCCACTCGCCACGGATATTATGCTTAAAGGCCGCCAGGGCCTCGGCGTCCGGACAGTGGACAATTTGGTTCTTTTTAGTTAGGAACCGAGTCCAGAATTTCTTGGCTGACTCTCCGGGCTGTTGGGTAATGTGACTTAAGTCATCAGCATCCGGTGGTCGCACATAGGTGCCTTGAAAGTTATTGAGGAATGCATCCTCAAGATTTTCCCAACTGCCAATGGAGTTTGTTGGCAGGCTATTTAGCCAGTATCTGGCTGGCCCTTTAAGCTTGAGTGGGAGATACTTGATGGCATGTAGGTCATCACCGCGGGCCATGTGAATGTGGAGAAGGAAATCCTCGATCCACACCGCAGGGTCTGTTGTGCCATCGTATGACTCGATGTTGACGGGTTTAAACCCTCCTGGGAACTCATGTTCCATTACTTCATCAGTGAAGCAGAGGGGGGGGTGCGGTGCCTCTGTGCCGGGCTATGTCGCGGCGTATTCCGATTAGGTTTGGTCGGTAATGTCTGGCCCGGCCGGATTTATCAGTATTGTATCCGGCGTGACGATCGGTGTCATGAGCTGTGCGCGCCCTCGTGATCCGTAGATCAATCTTGGTTATCCTGCGTTGTTTTCCAATATGTCCCGCAGGTCCTGCGTATTGCCCCGGGCCGTAGTGAACCGGCATGGGGGTGCGAGATAGTGTCCGGCCTGATATGTCGTTTTGTCCCGTCCACGTGGTGGCCGGTCAGCCTCATCTTGTGGTGGAAGTTCAGGCTCTTCGACCTCTTCTTCTAGCGGTTTGTGTTTTGGGTATCCCCTGCTCGGGGGTTCGAGTCCGTATTCCTCGGCCGCCAGGACCTCGGTCCATCTGTCTGCAAGCAGATCTTGGTCAGCTTGGAGCTGCTGCTACTTCTTTTTCAGGCTTCTTGCAGTGGCTATAATTCTGCACTTGAAGCGCTCCTGCTCTATGGGATCCTCTGGTACGCCGAATTCGTCGTCACTGAGGCTCACCTCGTGTTCGGAGGGAGGCATATAGTTATCATCCTCCAAGTATCCGTCTGTCGCCTGTTCGTCTGGGCTAGCTTGCCCGTGTTCCTGTTCGGCTTGCTCGAAGGTGGGTTGACCAGGATCGTATTCCTCTTCGGCACCATCTAGGTTTTCTTCTCCAGTGCCGGTATTGTTGTGGCGAGGCTTGGAGCGGCGCTAATGACGCCCATGTTTTGCTTTCTTCCTCAAGGGGTTATCTCCCGTTGCCTCATCGCCATTGGTTTCTTTGGGAGTATCCACCATATATATATCATATGAAGAGGTGGCAGTCCAGCGCCCTGTCGGTGGTGGTTCTTGTTCTTCTCCCACATCATCATCTATACCATCGATGTCTTCGGAGTCGAAGTTAAGCACGTCGGTCAAATCGTCGACCGTGGCTATAAAGTGGGTGGTGGGTGGGTAACAAATTTCTTCGTCGCCAGCTTCCCACTTGAGCCGGACTTAGTTCGGCCAGGAGTCTCCTGACAAAGAGAGAGACCTTAATGAGCCCAGCACATCTCCGAAGGGTGAGTGCTGAAAGATATTCGTGGTGGCGAACTCCATGACTGGAGCCCAGTTAGATTCGATGGGCACGGATGCGCGCGGTCCAGAACACACTACCGGAGATGAGTCGGGGGGTCCGGAGGTACAGATTTCCTGAGGAGAGGAGTCTGTGTTCGGCTCTAACACCGATGAGCGTGCGGCCTTCGGGGCAGGGTCCATCCACCCGTGCTCGGAAGGCATGACCTGCTCTGGAATGAAGTCCGGAGCTGTACCAGGTGCGATGTTCTGAATACTGTCCGACTGCAGATCTAGGTCATGCACGTCGTGATTGTTCGGCACTCCTGACACGGGCCCGAATCCGTCGAAGATCAAGTCTCCGCGGATGTCGGCAGTGTAGTTTAGGTTTCCAAACCTGACCTGATGGCCAGGGGCGTAGCTATCGATCTGCTCCAGATGGCCAAGCGAGTTGGACCGCAGTGCGAAGCCGCCGAACACGAAGATCTGTTCGGGGAGAAAAGTCTCACCCAGGACAGCGTGGTTGAAGGTTGGAGAAGCCATCTAGACTTGCAGCGACGACACAGAGGAACTCTCAATGAAAGCACCAATGTCGGTGTCAAAACCGGCGGATCTCGGGTAGGGGGTCCCGAACTGTGCGTCTAAGGCTAATGGTAACAAGAGGCTGGGGACATGATGTTTACCCAGGTTCGGGCCCTCTCGATGGAGGTAATACCCTACTTCCTGCTTGATTGATCTTGATGATATGAATATTACAAGATATGAATACCCTACTTCCAGAGAGGCTAAACTCTAGAAGCTAGCCTATGGTATGATTGTTGTTGTGTCCTATGGACTAAACCCTCCAAAGGGGGCTAGGGTTACACAAAGTCGGTTTACAAAGGAGGAGATCTACATCTGAATCGCCAAGCTTGCCTTCCACGCCAAGGAGAGTCCCATCCGGACACGGGACGAAGTCTTCTATCTTGTATCTTCATAGTCCAATGGTCCAGCCAAAGTGTCTAGTCTGGCAGTCCGGATAACCCCTTATCCAGGACTCCCTCACCCCCGTTCCTAGAATGCCGACAAGTATGAGCTTGAGAAATCACTGGTTTAATCACTATGAGAGTAATGCAACATTCAAATAGTTGCAACAGAATGAGACACAACATGATACACATTGAGAAATAATATGATGGTATGAACTCAGAGGTGAACCGACGAATAAGATGATAACAGATGAATACCAGAGACGAGAATGGAACAGGACGAACACAAAGATATAAGAAGATTACAATAGAGGATAATGATCAGATAAACTATCGACACAGAGCATGAATAAAAACTACTGAAGAAATTGCAATGAAGTGGAAAGAACTAGTGGTGCTTGATGGAGACAATAAGATTTTGAAGACTAGTTCACCCCTCTGCCAAAGGGCTATGTTTGTTTGGAGGGGCTGTGACTTAACATGGAAGATAAACTCTCTTCACCCTATTCTCCTTCAACACAGAGCTGATCAGACTCAAGTTTATTTCACTTGTAGTAGATCCTTGTCGACGATCTGAAAACCTCGATCCGGTCGGCCTTCGCGAACCACAGTCACTCTTGGTTGCTGAAGATCTAGCTCAGTGAAGACAACAACTCTTCAACACTCGAGCCGAAACCTATCGGTCTAGAGAGTGCGCAGCTCTCAAGAGTAATAGGTACAAGAACTCTAAGTCAGAACTACTATGATGCTAAACCACTATCTAAGTTTGGGCTCTTGATTTTTCTCTTGGTGGATCTTAAACTCAAATCACTCGGAAAGGAGTTTCTCAAATCAATCTTCTCAGAAATCTCAAGCGGAGTAGCCAACGGACAATGTTGGAGCAGGGTGGCTATTTATAGCCGCAGTCTTCCCAGATGGGAAATGACCAAATTAGACATCGAGATCAGACAATGGCCGAATAACACGAGTACAACGGTCATATTTGAGCATAATGGTAACATTTATTGCGGAGCAAGTAAGGCTAACTCCTCGGTCTAAGACAAATCTCTCGTAGCAAAGAAGATCATAGTCTCTTGCTGACAAGTATTTGCTCGGAACACAAAGAGATTTCTCTCAGAACTTTCATAGGTTTTGGCTAAGCATCACAGCGGATCCCAGCATCGAGAACCTATACCCCTCTTAATAGTACGGAGGTCCTATGACTCAGTTGAATGAAAGAAGAACAACGAAATGAATACTACGTCTTCACTTTGTCTTTGACTTCCATTGCCGCAGTCAATTTCTTCGGACAACGATACCGAACCAAATGCTTTGCTTCAGCACTAAAATCTTGAGGGGTTAATTTCTTCACATCAATCTTCTCGACTATATGACTTCATGAATATAGCTCATTCTTCTATGCAACGCAGATATACTTCAGTGAAGTTCCTCGAACTTAGCACCGGAGACAACAATCTCTTTGGTTTTGTATGGACTATTTCTCTCTATATGCATTAGCAAACAAATTAATCCATACCTGTTTCTGTCAACAATCTCCAAAAACAAGGTAAGCAGATATTGCACCAACACAAATCCTTCCGTGTGATTGTTCTACGGTACGTTTCTCCTCCGATCCCCAATTTATTCTTCGCGAATCTATGTTCTACATGCCTAGCATTTCCATGTCTAGGAAAAAAATACCTAAATTTGAGTTTAGCTTGGATTTGTTGATGTTTTTATAGGAATATGATGTTATTACTACCATAGAATCATTATTGTATAATTGTATTTCACTGAAAATTTGTTTTGTAGATGTCTACGAGGAGGTCCACTCGCGTATGTGGTGCTTCGAGTTCGGCCAGTGCACAACCACAACAAGTTTTCAGCCATGGGATCGTCTTCACCAACCGTGAAGCAAGGAAGAAATTTCTGAAATTTAGTACAAGGAAGATCAAAGCAACCAAATGGGCTTGCGAGTCAACACTCACTAAGCTAGGTATTACTAATCATTTCAATTTGCTTTGTGATAATGTCGGGTTGCATCATTTTTTTATCAGGGATGTGAGAAATATGAACACATGATGCTTAAGTTTCTTAGTAGTCTCTCGCATAATGTTGGGCTCTTGCTAAATGCATATGAGGAGGAGCAGATCACTTTTTGTCTCTTAGACCAAGACATCAACATCACTCTCCCTGAGTGGTGTAATCACTTTGGCTTCCGCAACAATGATGATGATATTCGATATGTTTATGGTTTCACTGAGCCACACCCGAGGCAATCCTTTTACCAGATGAGTATCCATGGCTCAACGAATAGAGCCAGTTGCATTGAAAGTCCTGCTATAGTTATTTCTACTATGTTATCACTAACTCATTGCAGGCACGAGGAGAAGTTTCTAAGGTGAATGATGAGAACATGCTAGTTCTCGAGAAAGCAGCAAACCTTGACGTCGATCATTGGCCCAACTTAGGGGCACTACTTTTGCTACACCTCGCACATCAAGCAAGTCATGCAGAAGAAGATATCATGTGTGGAGGAGTGATGACCATGTTGGCCAACTCTCTTGGTCTCAACTACAACCACTTCGCCCCATTGTCGATAACAACCTTATTAATATTCATGTTCTTACTAGCGCTCGAATGGTAGTAGTTAGTCGTGGTCATCATTGAATCAAAATTCCTGGAGTGGCATACTAGTTGCCTACTCCTATGCGTAACCATTTCTCCATAGAACATGGACAATTGCATTATGTTCCATAGGTAGGAGATGTAGCTTTTGACCAAGAAGGCCCAGAACCTGAACAATTAGATGAAGAAGAACTCACCACCAACGAAGAAGAGGAGCAAATCCAAGAGCAGCCACAACAAGCCTTCGCAACCTACACGAACATCTATAGTTTCCAGGGCTGTATCAATGATATGAGCAACCTCGCCGAGTCCCTCCGAGACAGGTCCGCCAACATGAATTCAAGCTTCTCCAATTGGAGCCAAGGATGGGCTCCTAACCAGCTCCCATTATGATCCCGCCAGTTTGGACTTGCAAAAGCTTAAGCTTGGGGGAGGTCATCTCCACGTTTGCATCAAGATGTGGCGGTCTTATTTGACTAAATTGTAATGAGGTTGTACTTAAGCTCTTGGAGCTTCAAAACACTCATGTTGGTCTATTACAAGACTTTGCTTTTTTATTTCCTTTTGTTTTTATTTTGCCTTTGCGATTTTTGTTTGCAAGGTAGTTTTCAAAAAACAAAAAATAGAATAAGCTTTGCTTTGTTTTTGTTATTTTTACCCCTTGTAGTTCGTTTATATTCTTGTTTTCAGAGGAGTTGATCTATGTGGGACAATGAGGAATGCAAGAATAACGAAGAGAAGTGTGTAAATTCACAACCGTGAAGGTATGTCCTATGACTCCCGTCTTTTGCACTTGAAATATTTAGAGTAGATGTAGTAGTAGTAGTATGTGTGATATGTGCAGGATGGAGCAAGTCTTGATAATTAAGACAAATGTTTTATTCTAGTAACTGAAATAATTTTGTAGCCATTGTTCTGTTTATTCTAGGTAACCAAGAATTGTTGTGGGACTTTTTTTAATTGAAATGATCTTAACTAAGAATAACCATGCACAAGAGAAAGTCTTCAAAGACTTCGATGCTGAGAAAAATTGTAGAGAAGATGATGTTTTAAATGCTCGACCCCATGTTATTAATTTTAATATACTTGATAGAACTTGTGGATTAAATTGTCTAGAGGAACTTAGTTGAAGGATGAACGAGATTATGCCAAAAATCTGTGTTGTATCTCTTACATGGTGCTTTAACTTCTCGCCGATACCATGGCCCTGCTACTATATGCATGTGTACGTGTATAAATGTGGCTTCGTCACCTTTCTTGATGTTATGTTGAGAACTCCGTTGGCCAATGAACGATCCACCAGAGCTACGGCTCAGATTTTGGCTATGAGTTTGTTACCATACTTTCTCGCAACACTAGAAACGAATATTATTCGACTTTCTATTGAATGGGAGTGTGTGCGGTAAGTAAATGGAACTGGTCAAAAGATCTCGTTAGAGACATACATCTGAGGTCTATAGTTCCCAAAAATTAATCCACAACGACACTCTATGCAGGATCACTTATTTGGCATAATCCCTTCACGTGACAACCAAAGTTTTAGCAAACAATGATTGAAATAAAGTGCTCGAGATCCTTGAGGATGAGATAATTGTGGTTATGTTTATGAGCACTATAGCATCATTTTTTTCTACATGCCTTTCACTCCCTAATTTATGTATTTATGGCTCCATCAAAGAATAAATCTTCTGTGCATTTCCCGCAAGCAAGTGTTGTCTAGTATAAATAGAATTGATTGTTGCAAAGTCGTTTTATCTAGTAGATCAAAACTTTGTGTTAATTATATTTGCTTCACTAACACTTGCATAATAACCATGCCACCACTACAGCTACACTATGTTTTCAGTTCAAGAAGCAGAGGGCTATCTAGGCGTACCGGTCGTAAGTGAACCAAAACCTTCTCGTTATCTTGGTTTAAGAAACTAAGTTCCTTATGATTCAAATTTCTCCCTAAGTTGCTCAAGGATGATCAAGTTTAAGCTTGGGGAGTTGATGAGTGATATTTTTTCACTCATTCACCCTTTGTTTAAACCGAGCTAGATCATTAAAACTGAGATATTTGCTCTAACATTGGTACTAATGAATAATGATTGCAAAGGATTCCATAAATCCTCTCTTTGATGTGTCTCCACAGGAAATGGTCTAAAAAGGGAAGAAATCACATGTAAACATGGAAAGGAGTGGAAAAGGAGATATAAGAAATCATCAGGAGGCGCACCAGAGAAAACAACACAAAAGCGTTCCATACGATCACGAGCGCTCGTATAAGCAGTTGAATGACTTGGATTCCGTGGCTCCTCGTCCACCTGAACAACTTTTATAAAGGGGACCGCGCCAAAATGTCAACAAAACGTTCGAGAGCTAAGCCATGACAAAGCCATCTTCATCCTGTCTCATCAACCCTAGCAGCCTCCATATCCATCTCCATAGCCACCATCACCACCATAGTCCATCTCCCTCTAGTTCATACTTGTAATCATGCATCGCACAAGGCATCCATTGTAAGACATATTATGAATCAATCTTCAAGATGTATTCTTTATGCGATCTGATCTCCATGTGTGAGTAGTTCGATAAGGTATGGGTTGAGGCATAGGCCTTGCAACCCTTTTTATTTGTTGTGGGGATCAATGGAAGGGCCTTGAATGAATGTCCCCGTATGTGTGAAATAAAATTGTTCCGTAGATGTGTCTTGTCTTGTCCATGATCTTCATCCCTGCAGGTACCCAGGATCATGGAGATCGAGCCATAGAGAGGCTAAGGGCACGGAGAACGTGAAGTGTTATTCTAAACACCGGTGAAAGAAGGGTTTAGTACGGTAACACAGATCTAACCCTTTGGGATTGATGAGGTGTAGTCATTAGACGCCCAAAGCACTTGCCTGATTATTGTAATCTTAATTATCAAGGAAACTCCACGCGACAGATAGAGCCTTCGGTTGGACAACTGATCCTTGATGTAGGACACATGCCGGTTAAGATGTTATTTGGACGCATCCCCCACTTTGTTTGGTAACAACCACATTTCGATGGGTGACTTCAACGCACAAATTAAGATCATATTTGGCCCCAACACAAATACATGGTTGTAAGCATTAAGACCTCATAGTCGTACCTCTTTTTATTATATGTGTTTCATCACAATTAACTTGATTCATCCAGTCAAAATATGGAATTATTTCATTGGTAGAAGCTTGCTAGAGACCATCGCTTCAAAGGAACCTTTCTCTCGTGGGTTTGATAACCCAAGGCCACCACTTTGGGGAAATAGGTGTGTGGTACTTTCTGTTCCGTTACCGGATCACACAAAAAGGAAGTATCAGTGACTGGTCACAAAAAATCACTCATTTTGTAGTGATGAGCTCCTTTATTCCAAGAAAATCCATGGAATATTTGGAGGATTTGAATTCTTCGAAAGTTTTCCATGTGGTTGTCGATCGATTCACATGATTGGAATCGGTAGAATCTTTTCTTAAGAAATACATTTGCGCTCTATTTCTAAAGAATATTTTCATCCACTCAAACCTCTTGCAACAATTTCTTTTCGTGCAATATCAAATGATCTCTGGTTCGAATTCATGCGATTTTGTAAATTATAAGATTGAAGAAGATATACCACTTCAATCCTATGCTTTATCTATTTCTTTGTTTTAAAAGCTCTTTAACACAAAGATGCCCTATATCTTATTTGCACAAGAGCAATAAGAGATGCCATAACTTATTTATTTTTGGGGGAGAAGACACACAAACCTACCAAGGCTTCTACGAGCAAATGTAATACCAGGCGTAAAGCATGCCTATGTGTTAATTTTTTCCCCACGTGGGAGAAAAACATGAAAATAGTAAGGAGACGGGGCTCTTATGCAAGAGCTTGCTTATACATGTCCTCCTAAGAAAATACAACAAATAAGAAGAAACTTAAAGAGATAAGGTAGAAAAAAATAATATTGTAAAAACCAATCTTAGAGCAACTCTTGCAAAGTCATCATAATGACAGTCGCCATAGCGTATATGGAGCACACTCCATATAGATTTTTAGGCAGCCAGACATGCGCGCAAACACACACTCGCCAATTGGTTGTATAATTTTTTATGTTTTTTGTTATTCCCTTCAATTTTGTACGGGCAATTTCAGCTCAATTTAATACATGCATCAGTGTGATAATTATCAACTATATTACTTAGGAACTAGATTACATAAATTTAGTGGCCAAAATAGGCCACATTACATATAATTTTTCACTTTTACAATGTCATTAAGAAACATTATTAAAATATGCAATTTCACTATTTAACATTGCTAGTACCACCTAAACTAGTATGTCGTCTGCATCTCCTAGTCGTCATCTTCCTCCTTCTTGTCCGAACTGAGGTCTCCGACGAAGGCCTAAGAGTCGGAGAAACAAGTGATGACCATGAGTTGTGCCACCTCCTCCTCGTCGATCCAAGCTAGGTCAGAGCACTCAATAATGTGCTCCTTCCGGCGGCGGCGCGCATCCTCTTCAATCTCGGGGTGCCGCATCACTACTAAGACGGGATCCTCGGGCTGCGACTCAGCCTGCTCGATTGGGGCGGCGTAGATGGGATAGTTGTCGGGGGGATGAACCCCGGGCAGGCAACGGAACCCAGATCGTTTTCAAAAACAATGGGGCTGGCACCGTCCCTCAAACCGGCATACGCTTCGCCCGGTCGCTCGACCCGGCCAAGCTCCGCAACCCGGCCTAACTCTCCGACCCGGCAAGACGCGTCGACTCGGCCCCAACAACTAGCCAAGACAGCCGAACCCGACACAACTAAAGCTTCCTCGACAAGCCAGCTCCACCCATGGCGTGCTCCGCAATCCAGCCACAGGTCAGCTCCCGTCCCATTCAGGCCGTATGATGGGACGAGTCTTCAATCAACGATGACCAAGGCAACAGTGCCCCGCCCACGCCTCTGGTCAGCCGGAGCGTGGCAACAGTGCCCCTCACCTACCCGCTAACCAGGGTTGGCATGGCTACAGTGCCCCCGCCCTCACCGCTGACGATAGCAAGCGCCAACCTGATGGACAGCCACTATACATGAATCGACTCGCCCACGCCCTGACGATCGACAAGACGGCGCACAGTCCCCCTAGGCACGCGGAGCCCGCACCTAGGGGAACCCGGCAAACAACAAGCCCTCAGCGGATCCCAGCCCGGGTACCCAGACGCCAACTACCCAGACCCACCGATTTGTAACATTACCATTGTACCCCTGGAGGGTTGGTCTATAAAGCCCCCAGGAGCCCATGCTCATAAGGGCATGTGACGAAAGAAAGGCCAGTAAGCACAGAACTAGCCACCAAGACAACAACATCAGAGAGAAGGAGCAGCCTAAGCCTTGGCCAGCCTCCTTCCTCCCCCCATACAACTCTAGGAGCAACATTGTACTGTCACCCATCAAACTACACTCGGCAGGACTAGGGGTGTTATCTCTCCGGAGAGCCCCGAACATGGGTATGTCCGGCGTCCTGCGCCCGCTCATGCCAACCTCGCCTCTGGAGCCCACCAGCGCCCTCGAGCCTCCTCTGCTCTTTAGCCATCCCTTGGCATCTGTCGTGCTCCCACCACGACAGTTGGCGCCCTCCGTGGGGAAGCTCGAGGAGCTGGCCGGGAGCATGCTTCATACGGAGCCCTTCTCCTACTCCGACGAGTCCGTCGCGCTGGAGGATGATGTCGTTGGCACGCTCGCCGCCTCCTTCGCCGCGCTGCGCATCTCCGATGCGTTCACGGCCGACGAGTACCCCAGCGAGGTGCTCAGCTACTCTGACTCCCCCTATCCCTCGGCGGTGGCATTTCCGCCGGGGCAATGGACGTCCATGTGGAGGTCTTTGTCACCGGCGATGGCGCCTCCTCCTTGTCAAGCAAGACGAGGAAGGCTGCCAAAGCCAGGGCCGCAGCAGAACGGACCAAGCCGTCCAATCCGTTGCGCGCTGCGATGCAGAGCCTCTGCATCCCCATCGGCACCGACGTCGACACCATGAATGTCGCTGAGGCCCGAACCCAGCTCGAGGAAAGGCGCCAGCAGATGTTGGACCTGTCCGAGACGCACGCCACCACCCAGCGTCGCCTGGACGCCGCTCAGCTGGAGCGCAATGCCGCCTACGGATTCATGCCTACCGTAGCCGAACCAAGCCGGGTCGCCGATGTGCATGCCCAGGGAGGAGCGATCGGCCGGGCTCTTGGCGCCGTCTCGACCATCTACGAGATCCCAGCGAAGAACATGCACGCTGCCCAGGCAGCCGCAGTCGGCCTGGACCAACTCACGGGTGAGGAGCTGAAGGAGTGCATCGGGCGGATGCGCGAACTCGTCAACACGGCCAACACCAGCAGGACCGCCTCAACCAGCTCGCCAAGCCGGTGGGATCCAGCTTCGCCTGCCCTGGTGGACCCGGCGAACTTCCGCACACAGCTTCCTCGCCACCCGGTGAGGCGCACTCCGGCCGAGCCCGGACTCGGCACGATTCGGCCGCCACAGCCACCGGAGGACTGGGCGACGAGCCCGTCCAGAGTTCCAGCGCGGACCTGGCCAGCATGGCCGGCATCTGGCTCCAACCGACCCGGCCCCCCATGGCCTGGCCGCCAGTCGACTCGGCCCACGCGCCATCGACAACGCCGACGCTCGCCACCGCCTCGATCAGCTCACTCGCTTCCTGGAGGTTGAGGAGAGCGGCACTATCGGGCCGGCGTGCTTCGGCCCACGCATCCGGGAAGAGCCCTTTCCCAAAGGGTCATGCTCCCCCGCGACACCCCCAAGTACAATGGGACCGTGAAGCCAGAAGACTGGCTCACCGACTACACCACGGCCATTGGCATCACCGGTGCCAATCATCGTCTCGCCGTGCGCTATGCACCGCTCATGCTCCAGGGGTCGGCCCGCACATGGTTGAACACTGCCGATGGGCAGCATCAACACGTGGGTCGATTTCGAGGAAGCTTTTGTCCACAACTTCATGGGGACCTACAAGCGACCCGGCCACCCTAGCCAGCTCGCCATGTGCGTGCAAGGGCCTACGGAGATCGGTGGCGAGTACCTCGCATGCTGGACCGAGCTCCGGAACAGCTGGGCAGGCGTCCATGAAGTCCAGGCGATCTAGTACTTCGTCGGCGGGGGCCAAGATGGCACCCTCCTCAAGCACAAGCTCTTACGCTCCGAGCTGGCCACCATGGCCGCGCTCATGGTGACGGCGGACAAATACGCCAACACCGACTCCGCCATGAAGATCCAGGTGGTGCTGGACGAAGCCGGCAAGGCGAAGCCGGTTCCCCCTCTGAAGCCGGCCAGCGAAAGTAGCCAGTAGCAGCATCACAAGAACAACAAGCGCAAGGCCGACTAGCCGGTGCAGCGCCCCGACAACTGACTCATCGCGGCCACCGAGCTCGCGGCGGACCCGGCTGTGAAGCGCCGGCAGACAGGCAAGACGGCATGGCAACCCGCCATGAGTTTCGAAGAGATGCTCGATGCCCCATGCAAGCACCACAGCGGCGCAAGACCCTCCACGCACACAGTTCGGTAGTGCACCATCACCAAGCGCATCATGAGGGGAGACATCCCGCATCCTCCGGCTCCGGCTCCAGGCGCGGGACAGCCGCCTCCACCTCCACCGCCGCCTCCAGCTAGCGGCACGATGTGCGACGATGCCTACCCGGACTAGAACGCGGCCTACATCATCTTCACCAGCCTCGGCGACGACAAGCGCAGCGAGCACCTCCTTCGGCAGGATGTGAACACCATCGTCCCGGCCAAGTCGGAGTTCATGCACTGGTCGGATCGCCCGATCACCTGGACCTGGGAGGATCAACTGGCGGTCGTGCCAAGTCCGAGTGGTTATGCCCTCATCCGCAACCCCACCATCATCGCACGGTGCACGTGCATGTTCTCCCGAGTCCTCATTGACGGCGGCAGCAGCATCAACATCCTCTAACGCGACACGATGACCAAGCTCGGCCTCAAGGCCGAAGACCTGGAGCCGACCCGGATGATCTTCCAAGGCATCGTGTCCGGCCTCCCCTGCTCTCCCATTGGCCGGGTCCGGCTCGATGTCATGTTCAGCGACAACAGACACTTCCGACGTGAACCAGTCTTGTTCGCGGTAGTGGCCCTGTCCAGCGCGTACCATGCATTGCTGGGCTGGCCCGCGCTCGCCAAGTTCATAGAGGTTCCCCATTACGCGTATCTGAAGATGAAGATGCCGGGTCCCAAGGTCCTCATCACCATCACCGGCGATTACCGCAAGTCCCTGGAGTGCGCCCGAGACGGCGCCAAGTTGGCCGAGTCGCTGGTCATTGCCGAGGAGCGGCACCAGCTCGACCGGATCATCGCCTTGGCAGGCGAGGCCTCCACTGCGTCGAGGCCGCCTTCAAACCCTCCAAGGAGACCAAGAAAGTGAAGCTGAACCCGGAAGACCCAAGCTGCAGCAAGTACGTTGTGGTAGGCACCCGCCTCGATAGCAAATAGGAAGGAGAGCTCGTCGACTTCCTCCGTGAGAACCGGGATATCTTCGCATGGACCCCCAAGAACATGCTGGGTATCCCGAGGAAGTACGCTGAGCACAAACTTCACGTCTGCAAGGACGCCAAGCCTGTCCATCAACCCCTACGACGATTTTCCGAAGAAAAGAGAAGAACCATTTGTGAAGAGGTCACCAAGCATTTGGCGGCCGGCTTCATAATGGAAGTGTTTCACCCCGAGTGGCTGGCCAATCCAGTCCTCGTCCTGAAGAAGAACAAGACCTGGCGCATGTGTATCGACTACACCGGCCTCAACAAGGCCTGTCCCAAGGATCCATTTGCTCTCCCGCGGATCGACCAAGTCAGCGACTCGACCGCCGGGTGCGAGCTCCTGTCCTTCCTGGACGCTTACTCCGTCTACCACCAGATCAAGCTGGACCCAGCCGACGCCCTGAAGACGTCCTTCATCACGCCCTTTGGGGCTAATTGCTACATCACCATGTCGTTCGGCTTGAAGAACGCCGGCACCACCTTCCAACGCTGCATGCAGAAATGCCTTCTGCCGCAACTCGGACGCAATATCCATGTTTACATGGACGGCATCATGGTGAAGACCAAGCAGCACCTCACGCTCCTCGATGATTTAAAGGAAACATTCGCCAACCTCCGCGAATACGAGGTCAAGCTTAACCCAGAAAAGTGCGTCTTCGACGTCCCGGCTAGAAAGCTACTCGGCTTCCTCGTCTCAGAACGCGGCATTGAGGATAACCCGGAGAAGATCAAGGCCATCGAGCGCATGCGCAAGTCGGCCCTGCTGCGCGATGTCCAGAAGTTCAACGGATGCTTGGCCACGGTCAGTCGGTTTCTAAGCCGGCTGGGCGAGAGGGCACTACCCCTGTACTAGCTGATGAAGAAGACGAACACGTTTGAATGGAACGACAAGGCAGACGAGGCCTTCCAAGACCTCAAGTGCATGCTCTCCATCGCACTAGTCCTGGCCACGTCGACCAACAAGGAGCCGTTGTTGCTCTACATAGCCGCGACCTCGCGGGCGGTCAGCATGGTGCTAGTGGTCGAGCGACCATAGAAGGGCAAGATCCAGGCCGTCCAGCGCCCAGTCTACTACCTGAGCGAGGTGCTCTCCATCTCCAAGCAGAACTACCCGCACTACCGGAAGATGTGTTATGGCATGTACTTTACCGCCAAGAAGCTGAAGCAGTACTTCCAAGAGCATGTTGTCACTGTGGTCGGCACGACGCCTATCAGAGAAATCATCGGGTGCCGGGATGCTTCTGGCCGGGTCGCCAAGTGGGCGATCCAGCTAGCCGGTCACACCGTCCTCTATGAGCCCCGCACCTCGATCAAGTCTCAAGCCCTGGCCGACTTCCTCATCGATTGTACTGAGACCCAGTACTTGCCGCCTCCCCCCGACTTTATGCATTGGCACATGCATTTCGATGGATCGAAGATGCAACTCGGCCTGGGGGCCGGCATCGTACCGTCATCCCCAAAAGGCGACTGACTCCGCTACGCGCTCCAAATCCACTTCGCCGCTTCCAACAATGTCGCCAAGTATGAAGCCCTTGTGCACGGCCTCCGTCTCACCAAGGAACTCGGCATCCAGCGCATCCTGTGCTACGGCGACTCGGACCTAGTGGTGCAGCAGTGCTCCGCTGAGTGGGACGCCCGCGACTCCAACATGGAAAGCTACCGCTTGCTCGTCCAGAAGCTGTCCAGATCCTTCGAGGGCTGCGAGTTCCTCCACGTCCCATGCGCGGAGAACGAAGCGGCAGACACGCTCACCAAGATCGCCTCGTCCCGGCAGTCCATCCCGTCAGGCGTCTCCCTCGAGCACCTGCGCAAGCCGTCCATCAAGCCATCACCGGACTCCGAGTCCATCCACATTCCAGACAACCCGGTCACACCTCAACCCGGCCCAGGGGCTGCTGAACCCGGCCCTGGGGCTGCTCAACTCAACCCGGCCACCGTCGCCCCGGACCCGGTCGTCGCCATCCCCGACCCGGGGGCTGCTCAACCCGGCTCGTGGGCTGCTGACTAAAAACCCACCCTGGTGGCCGTCTTCGCTGTGGTAACGGCTCCATCTTGGGCCCTCCCAATTTCAGAATTCCTGGAGAACGGGGTTCTCCCCATGGACGAGACTGAAGCCCCGCAAGTGCAGCGCCGGGCGTCCGCCTACAGCATTATCAACAATGAGCTCGTCAAGCGCAGCTCCACCGGTGTGTTCCAGCGCTGCGTCGAGCAGGAACAGGGCATCGACATCCTCCTCGACATACACCAGGGCGAGTGCAGGCACCACGCTGCGTCGCGATCCCTGGTGGCCAAGGCATTCCGCCACGGTTCCTACTAGCCCACAGCCCTCCAAGATGCCGAGTCGCTCGTTCTCAAGTGTGAGGGGTGCCAGCGCTTCAGCAAACGCAGCCACCATCCGGCGTCAGCACCCCGCACCATTCCAATCGTCTGGCCCTTCGCGGTCTGGGGACTCGACATGGTGGGCCCCTTCAAAACTGCTCGAGGCGGCATGATGCACCTGCTAGTGGCAGTGGACAAGTTCACCAAGTGGATCGAGGCAAGGCCAATCAAGAAACTGGATGGGCCAACAGCCGTTCGGTTCATCAAGGACATAGCGGTGCGCTACGGCATGGCGAACAGCATCATCACAGAAAATGGCACCAACTTCGCCAAGGGCGCGCTCGAACAATACTGCTCCGTCTCTGGCGTCCGCCTCGACCTGGCCTCCATTGCGCATCCGCAGTCCAACGGGCAGGTCGAGCAGGCTAACTGACTCATCCTGTCCGGCGTCAAGCCGTGACTCGTCGAGCCACTCATCTGTTCACCCGGCAACTGGCTTGAAAAGTTGCCGGCCGTTCTCTGGAGTCTTCGCACCACGCCGAATTGGTCGACCGGGTTCACCCTGTTCTTCCTCTTCTATGGAGCCGAAGCCGTCATCCCGACCGACGTTGAGTTCGACTCGCCGCGCGTAGCGATGTACGCCGAAGCCGAAGCCAGAGAAGCCCGCGAAGATGGCGTCGACCTGCTCGAAGAAGCACGCCTCCTGGCGCTCAGCCATTCGGCCATCTACCAGTAAGGCCTAATGCACTACCACAACAAGAAGATCAAGCACCTCATGTTCCGCGAGGGCGACCTCGTCCTCCGACTCGTCCAAGGGCAAGCAGGCCAGCACGAGTTGTCCCCTCCATGGGAGGGCCCATTCATCGTGAGCAGGGCCTTGCGTGACCGCAACGCCTACTACCTCATCGATGCACGCAAGTCAAGGAAGCGTAAGAAGGACACCGTCGGCGAAGAAATGACCCGGCCATGGAACGCGGAACTCCTCTGTCCGTTTTACAGTTAGCCGCGCGAGTGTATGTATCGTCGCCTTTTGTAAACGCATGAAACTATGGGGTTCCCGAACGAGACTCGGGGGCTGCCTTTTGTCGACCAATTTATCGTATCCCTACTTTCCTCCATCACTATACCACTGAACCCGGCCACCGGTCTGACCCGCTCGGCCCGGGGGCTCAGGGGCTTACCGGCTTGATCGCCACCCCGCCGCCTTACTTGGTGATTCCTGACACAGCTAGGATGCCGAGGTCCCCCACTTCGCCCTAAAGCCACAGATCCGGCTTTGGCTGTCGGCTGGCAAGCACAGCGGGCCAGAGCTCCTTTACGCTTCATACACTAAGTCAAATGTTGTCGGGTCGATCAACCTGGCCCTCCGCTCAGAAAATAAACAGCCTCACGACCGGCTGCTCGCCAACCAGCTTCGCCGGATTGCCGCCAGCCGGCCCAGTGGGTGTTTCGCTCGTGCTCAACGTTTTGAGGGGCCCAAGTCCTGCACGCTCCTCTCAAAGAACCGAACTCCTTGTCACGGACCGGAGCCTCGACCGTCTGACTCGCGGGGTGGGGGAGGTTTGAGAAAGGAAAAGCGCAAGAAATCGGTCCAAAAACGGAAGGCAAAAGCGAAAACACTCATGACATTTACACATAAATATTTTAAAAAGGGCCCACAACCCGAGTTCATTACACCCTAAAACCCCCAGTGGGTGGGTGGACCTGCTACTTAACAAATTCTACTTAGAATATCTCAGGCATCTCCAACACCGTGTCGCGACGTTGACGGCTCTCCCCTGGCGGCCTCCGGGTCCAGCGAGGCACTAGTGTCCTCCTTGGCACCCCCATCGCGGTAGACGCCCGTCTCCTCAGAGCTCCCCTCTAGATCGTGGAGAAGCAAGCCGTAGTCGTCGCCATCCACGACCCTACCATCTTCCGTCCGCTCCGGGTGGAACTCGTCGTGGAAGGCGAACTCGGCGATGTAGCTGGCCCAGGAGGCAATCCGTCCGGCTTGCTCCTGCAAGAGCTGCTCCAAGTCGGCCCGCTAGCCCATCAACACGTCCAGCCGTAGGTCTGGATGCCAAGACAGCGTGAACTGGAGCGCATCTCAGCGCCGGCACGAGCGGCGGAGACGCGCCACTCGTGAAGCCGGTCCGGCCCCATCTCCAACCAATGCGCCAGGCGCGTGAAGCTGCTCGGCTCGACGGAGTCCGGCCAAAGGCCGTCGTCATCGCGGTGCCGACCTGGGACAGCCGCCCCATCTGCGTCCCCAAGACCCGCAGGCGGGCCTCAGCAGCGGCGATGATTTCCGGGAAGGTCCAAGCCACCGGCGGATAAGTCCCGGACCCAACGACTTCGGTCGGGTCGCGCTGATAGCGGACGACTTCCTCCGCCAGCTGTTGCGTCTCAGGGAAGGCTCCTGCCACAAAAGGAGAAGCATATCAGAAGAAGAACAACAAGGACAAAAGGCCGGATCCTGACCCGGCAAAATGCAAGAAAAATCACTTACCGGAGAAGGACTCTTTCAGGTGCTGCGCTTCGAGCAACATACCACGCCGCTCTCGTTCAATGGTGCGGTCGCGCTCCTGGAGCGCCTTCTCCAGATCGGCCGCCTTAGCAAGGGCCGCCTTCAGCTCGGCGTCCTTGTCGTCGACCGCCTTCTCGGCCTCCTTGCAGCGACGGGCCTCGTCCTAACGGGCCCCCTCAGCTGTGGTAACCTGGCCCCGCAGGCGATCCACCTCGGCCTGGAGCCGGCCCTTGTCGTCGGCCAGCTGGCCGCGCTGCTGGTCCACCTCGACCAGGGCCTGCTGCACCTCCACCACCTTGGCGGCTTTCTCCTTAAGAAGCTCCACCTCGGCCTCGAGGTGGCTCTTGTGACCTGCCAGCTGCTCATGCAGCTGGTTGGCCTCGTCGAGAGACCGCCGGGCCGCAGCCGCCTCCGCCCTCGCCTGCGCCGCCTCGACACCGAGACGGCCGGTGTCGGCAACGAGCCAATCATAGTGATTACCAGACAAGAGCAGACGAGTCTGCCAGGACAGCACCTCGGCTGCGAAAAAGAAGAGTTCAGCGAATGAGAAAGCAAGACTTAAGATTTGGCCCAACTGTTACACAGTTGGCCCGAATCTCGGGGGCTACACCCAGTGTGTTCGCTAGCACGCCCGCACTAGATAAGAGCATGAAGATACCTACGGCGACGTGAAGCTCCTCCTCCTTGGTGGCGATCTTCTCCTTGAGCTCCCGGTGCTTGCCCAGGAGATGGTTGAAGGCGGCGACCCGATACGCGTCGAGATGTTGAAGAAGGAAGAAATCAGACTAAGGACAACGCTTTAAAGATTCGACCCAAATACTACGTAGTTGGCCCGAACCTCGGGGGCTACACCCAGTGGGTGCGTTGGTGCGCCACCACAAAGAAGAAATTGCAAGAAAGAAAAGGCTTACCAGAACGGAGCACTTCAGGTCATGCGTCCGCTCCACCTCGGCCTGCGCGAAGGCCTCAAGCCGGTTCGTCCGGCCGTGCAGGCGGCGGCTGACGGCGTCCAGTG
>NC_041385.1:190123589-190150779 GCF_002162155.2 Triticum dicoccoides | reverse complement strand
TCCGCACCGGCTGCGGCGTGGAGACTCGGCATCCCCCCCTGCCGGGGCACCAAGGCGTGCTCCCCGCTGGCCGCTCCCGATGCGGCCAGCACCTCCTCCGACGCCGTCGATGACCCGGACATCGAAACGCCCTGCGTCGCCGCCTTTGGTCCGGATGCTGGGACGGCCTGCTGCGCCACCATCGGCCCCGCTGCTGGGATAGCCTCCGGCACCGCCGCCTGCGGTGCCTCCTCCAACACCGGTGGCGCCTCCGGCACCGCCGCTCGCAGCGCCTCCTCTAAGATGACACCGCCTCCACTGCCATCAGCCCCCGCTCGCTCGACATCGTTGACCCGCGGTGGGGTATCATCCTCCACCTCCACGACCTCCCGGTCGAGGATCACCACCTCAGCCTGGCCTTCACGGTCGCGCTCCCTCACCGACGACGGCTCGAAGACCGTCGCCGCCACCATCGTGCCCTCCGGCATCACGCGCCAGGCCGGCTCTACGCCGGCTCGCGCCCATGCCGCCGCCGCGTCGGTCCAAGCCCAGACCGACGCCGCATCCAGCTCCACTTGGTCCCTGTTCTTGTCCCGCCTGGCCAAGCCCTCGATGTCGTTCGGGTCCAGGCCGAGGTCTGAGTCGGCCCGCCCCTCCACCTCGGCCTGGTCGGCGAGGTCGGACCGGCTCCTATGGAACGCGGTCCCTTCGGCGGCCGCGGCGTCCGCCACCACCCTCGCCAGCGTGATTGGCGACCTAAATAAGAAGACAGAATGAGCAAAAAGAAACAATGCTAGCTCTACAATCCGGATGCGTATGAGAAATGAAGCTTACCCCAACAAGACCAGGACCGGGGTTGGTCTCCCGTGTCCGGCGCCGTGCTTCCTCTTGGCCGGCCTCCCGACCCCGGCCGGGTCCGCCGTGCGCTTCATGTCCCGGGGTCGCGGCACAACGATGTCCTTCCCGTGCGGGCGGCTCGGTGCCGCCCCACGCGAAGACCCGGCTCCACCTACATCACTACCTCCCTCGCGCAACACCACTGCACCAACAACTGGCGTCAGCATCGCTCGTGCCGTGCCGCGGTCATCAATTTAAGACATATGAAGAAAAAAATACAAGACTTACACGCACAACGCCCAGCGCCGGTGTCAGCCTCGGCCTCCTCCTCCCTGCCGTGGGCCACGGGCTCCTCTAGCGCCACTGGCGCCACCTGTGATGGAGCCCGAGCGTAAGGATGTCAGATCGCGTTCAGAAGCACCTCCCGCGTCGCGTCAGGACGGACGAGAAGGTGCGCAGCAGCAAAGTAAGACAACCAAACACTCACCTATAGCGCCGGGTTCGAATCGCTATACGGCACCTTGCTGAACCGCAAGTACTCCCCAAGGTTGGCCTTGGAGATGTCGTTCACGCGGCGCGCGATCTGCTCCGTAGTCAACCGCGTCGACCCCATGCGGTTGGGGTCTTGAAGGCCGACCATTTCGCCAATGAGGCAGGAGCGCCTCTGTAGCGGGAGGATCCAGCGCATGATGAAAGTGGCGATGAAGTCGGTGCCGGTGAGCCCCTCCCGCCTCCTCATCACCGTCACCCGCTCGCACAGATTGAGAACCTCTTGCGAAGGGCGCCTGGGCGAGTAGCCCCAATTTGTCTTCGCCCGCGGCGGTGCGATGGTGAAGGTCGGAAGATTGATGTGGTCCGCACCCAAGTTGTGGACGTAGAAGAAGGAGTTCTGCCACTTCTTGGCAGAATCCTCCAGTGGGATCTTGGGGAAGACCGCCCCCGACCGCTTCGAGATGACGGCGGCGCCGCAGTCGGCAAACTCTCCGGCCGACGGGCTCTGCTGCTTCAAGGAGAAGAAGCGCGCCCAGAGGTCGATCGTAGGCTCGACCCCCAGGTACCCCTCACAGAGGGTGACGAAGCCGGAGAGCTGAACGATGGCGCCGGTGCCGAGATGATCCGGCTGGAGCCTTAAGAACTCCAGGAATGTGCGGAAGAAGGTGCTCGCCAACAGCCCGAATCCGTGCTCGAATTGCGTGAGGAAGACCACGTGCTCCTGCTCCTCGCGCTGCGGCCTCTGCTCGCCGCGTGGCAGATGAACGCTGACGTCCGTCTCCCGCGGCAGGCGCCGCGACGCCCGAAGATGGGTGATGTCCTCGGTGGTGACATTCGAACCCATCCAGGAGCCCGACGGCAGTGCCATGATCGAAGGAAGGAGAAAGAAGATGGACGACGAAGGAGTTCTGCTCGGACCAGCGGGCACCGCAATGCGTCGGTTGCAAAGAGCAGAGCAAGAGCAAAGGGTCAAGAAGACGCGAGCGAGAATGATATCCGCCGCCCCCTGCCCCCCCCCCCAATTATAACTCTCGATTTGAACAAGGGGGAGTAGGATCGTCTGCACGCGCACGTTCCACTACCCCACAATAAGTGTGCACGTACACATGCAGTAACTGCCCGGGGAGGAGCAACCGACCCCCAGACGCTGCAATAAATCCATGCGTGTGGGCCAAGGGCACGCGGTGGCGGGCCCCAATCCGTCGCCCAGTCCCGTCACGCGCGTGGCCTATAAGGCCCCTCCGACTTCCGGGCACCACGTGGCGCCCGCACGAAGCCCAAGGGATTGCCCCAAGATTCGACGGACGCCTTGAAAGTGCAGCTATCCCTAGGTGGTTTTGGTAATTCATAACAATATATAGCTCATTGAGCTAATGCTATTCCAAGACTATTATTTCAGGAAAGCTCAATGAATGGCATGGCATGGATGATGAAAGTGGATCCCTCAAAATACTAAGGACAAAGGATTAGCTCAAGCTCATTAGCTCAAGACTCTTCATTTTATATTTTAGTGATCCAAGATCACATTGAGTCTATAGGAAAAGCCACTACTATCAAGGAGGGATGAGGTGTTGCTTAATGAGCCTCTTGCTACATGTGCTTAGTGATATGCTCCAAAACTCTCAGCTACTTTCTCACATCCACAAATGACCTAAACTTAAAGCCAAAATCGGCCACACCGATTCTTCCTATCCGGCGCCACCGAGTTTGAATGTCATAGCCACTGCCACAAACCCTAGGCAAATCGGTTCTACCAATAGGGATCTCGGTCTCACCGAGATGGGATTGTAATCTCTCTATTTCCCTTCGTAACGTTTCGGTCAAACCGAAGTGAGCGATCGGTCCCACCGAGATTGCAATGTAAACTCTCTGTTTCCCTTTTGTAACATTTCGGTCTCACCAAAAAGAGCAAATCGGTCCCACCGAGTTTACCTGACCAACTCTCTAGAAAGCTTATTACCAAAATCGGTCTCACCGAATTTGTGTAATCGGTCTTACCGAGATTACGTTATGCCCTAACCCTAACCGAATCGGTCTCACCGAGTTGCATGTCAGTCCCACCGAAAATCACTAACGGTCACTAGGTTTACTAAATCGGTCCGACCAAGTCTGTTGAATCGGTCCCACCGAGTTTGGTAAATTGTGTGTAATGGTTAGATTTTGTGTGGAGGCTATATATACCCCTCCACCTCCTCTTCATTCCTGGAGAGAGCCATCAGACTAAACCTACACTTCCAACTTACCATTTCTGAGAGAGAACCACCTACTCATGTGTTGAGGCCAAGATATTCCATTCCTACCATATGAATCTTGATCTCTAGCCTTTCCCAAGTTGCTTTCCACTAAAATCCTCTTTCCACCAGATCCAAATCCTATGAGAGAGAGTTGAGTGTTGGGGAGACTATCATTTGAAGCACAAGAGCAAGGAGTTCATCATCAACGCACCATTTGTTACTTCTGGGAGCCTCCGACAAAGATTGTGGAGTTGAACCAAGGAGTTTGTAAGGGCAAGAAGATCGCCTACTTCGTGAAGATCTACCGCTAGTGAGGCAAGTCCTTCGTGGGCGACGACCATGGTGGGATAGACAAGGTTGCTTCTTCATGGACCCTTCTTGGGTGGAGCCCTCCGTGGACTCGCGCAACCGTTACCCTTCGTGGGTTGAAGTCTCCATCAATATGGATGTACGATAGCACCACCTATCGGAACCACGCCAAAAACATTTGTGTCTCCAATTGCGTTTGAATCCTCCAAACCCTTCCCTTTACTTTCTTGCATGTTGCATGCTTTAATTTCCGTTGCCTATATACTCTTTGCATGCTTGCTTGAACTGCGTGATGATTGCTTGACTTGTCCTAAGATAGCTAAAATCTGCCAAACTCTAAAATTGGGAAAAAGTTAAGTGTTTAATTGGTCAAGTAGTCTAATCACACCCCCTCTAGACATACTTCAAGGTCCTACAAGTGGTATCAGAGCCTTGGTCTCCATTTGCTTTGATTTCCATAACTTTTGGTGGTCATAGCCTTGGTTTCACAACCTAGGAGAGTATGGCGTCAAGAGAGGGAAATTATCACCGTAGAGGGAAATTAGTGATGGTACTAATTTTGCTAGTTGGAAGCATAAGATGAAAATGCATATTCTCGAACATAACCCCGCCGTTTGGGCTATTATTTGTATTGGCTTGCAAGGTGAATTCTTTGATGGGAGAGAGCCGAACCGTGAAGCTAATGCGGAAGAATTGAAGATGCTGCAATACAATGCTCAAGCTTGTGATATCATCTTCAACGGATTGTGCCCCGAAGAATTCAACAAAATCAGCCGTCTTGAGAATGCAAAGGATATTTGGGACACTTTGATTGATATGCACGAAGGTACCAAATCCGTAAAGGAATCCAAGTTGGATGTGCTCCAAAGTCAGCTTGACAAGCTCAAAATGAAGGATGGTGAAGGTGTCGCTGAAATGTACTCTAGGCTTGCTCTTATTACAAATGAGATTGACGGCTTAGGGAGTGAAGAGATGACCGACAGATTCATCATCAAGAAGATCCTAAGAGCATTGGATGGAAAGTATGATACCGTGTGCACATTGATCCAAATGATGCCAAACTACAAAGATCTCAAGCCAACGGAAGTCATTGGAAGGATTGTTGCTCATGAGATGTCACTCAAGGATAAGGAGGAACTTCACAACAAGTCAAGTGGTGCTTACAAAGCCTCAAGTGAAGCCCCCGCATCATCAAGTGAGAAACAAACCTTCAATGAAGAATTGAACTTAATGGTGAAGAACTTCAACAAACTCTACAAGAGTAGAAGCAAAGAAAGAAGCTCCAAGTCAAGGTCTTACCATGACAAAAGATCTTCCAGTCGTGAGCGCAATTGCTACAATTGTGGGAGTCCTGGACACTACTCCAATGAGTGTACGGCACCCTACAAAAGAAGAGAAGATTCTCCAAAAGGAAGAAGTAGAAGAGAAGAATCACCACCAAGAGAGAGGAGGAGTAGAGATGATCGTTATGAACGAAGATCCTCTCGGAGAAGCAAAGATTCGGAAAGGAAGGACAGTCATCAAGGAGCTACACAAAACGAAGACATCAAGCTCATGTTGGTGAATGGGTTTCCGGCTCCGACTCTGACAAACACTCCGAGAGAAGCTATCACTCCAACTCCGAACATACTCAAGATGAAGGTGTTGCCGGTCTAGAACTTGTGTCAACCAACTCCTACGACATATTTGATTGACCAAATGAAGGAATTGGAAGATGCTTCATGGCCAAAGGTCCAAAGGTAACACATCCTGATTATGCTGATTTCAATAGTGATGAAGATGACTTACTTGTGGATGATGATTTACTTGTTGACAACTCTAGTGATGAATACTATGATGAAACGTCAATTAATCATGCTAATCAAGATAAAACGAATGACAATGATAAGGAGAAGATTGAGCTTCTAACTAAAGAACTAAACACTCTTAAGTTAGCTCATGAAACTATCTTCGAAAATCATCGAGAACTTTTAAGGGCTCATGAGAAGTTACACTTTGAAAAGCTCAATCTTGAGCAAGAGCATGAGTTCTTAAAAGCAATCAATGATGATCTTCGTAAGAAAAGTTCTTCTTACATTGCCAAGCGTTTACTCCTATCTACTTACATACCTCAAGTCAAGTCTAGTAACAAGTACAAGAAAGATACTTCCTCTAGTAGTAACAATAATAACAATGACAAATCCAATATTGTTGCTTCTAGTAGCTCTCTTGATTCCACTAATGATTCTCTTATCCAAGTTACACTTGAGCAAGAAAATAGCTTATTGAAGGGAATTATAGAGAAAGGTGTTTACAAGAGCCTTGCCGGGAGTAAGCAATTCTAGGAAATTGTACGCAAGCAAGGAAGACACCGGAAGAATCAAGGTGTTGGTTTTGAACGAAAGTTCAATGCCAATGGAGTTGAGTGGGAAGAAGATCAATACCCCAAGACGAAATTTGTTCCTCAACAAGAGAAGTATGATCCTACTTCCTTCGAGGGAACACAAGCTCAAGATGATCTTCCACCACAAGACCATAAAGTCAAGGACAAGCTTCAAGAAGAGATTGATGCATTTGAAGAAGCACCCAAGGCCTCGGTCAAGTGGATTCCCAAGACTACGTCAAGTTCTACTTCATCAAGTACAACTACGACTCCAAGGATTCCCATCAAGATGATGTGGATCCCGAAGAAGAAGAACTAGAGAGTTCTTGAGGGTGACTCCGCCAACATTCTTCACTCATATTATTATGGCAAGGACAAGTGCAATCAACCTCCACATCTTGCACTAGTTCAAGAAGTCACAAACCCTCATGTTGGTAAGGCAAGGAACAAGGTAACCTAATGTTTTCATGGACATCATCTTGTGTGTGCATCACTCTATGTCTATGGATATTCTTGTTTGTTCCTTGTGGGACTAACCCATGTAGGTATGTTGGAAGTGCAACTCACTCCAATGGATTGCTCCAAATGATCTACATCAACATTGAGCTTCCACATCTTCAACACCTACATGAAGTCATCATCGACAAAACCCAAGGTTAGTTCATCCCTCTAAAAGGGGATCTCACATCTAGGGGGAGCTTAACTCTAGGACTTGAGTCAAAGCAACTCTAATGGTGTGAAAACATCAATGCATTATGTAAAAGTGGTAACACCACTTGGGCTTAAACGATGAGTATGACCTATGATCAAATGTTTATCATTTGACTCCTAAGTCAATATACTCATATATAGATGACCTAGTCATCGCAAATTGTTTGATAGATGCTAGAATTGATTGTGCATGCTTTGACACATATTTCATTTGCCATCTTATTGTGTGAGCATGTTGGTGCATATTTTACTCATTCAAGGACATCCACTTGTTGTTTTGATTGTTTGGTTCTTCCTTCTTTTGGCCAAGTGGATGGACAAGAATGCCTAAGAACTTTCTCTAGCTATCTATGCTTTTCTCGTCTCAAACTCTATTCATGCTACATCACAAAATTTGATCAAGTCAGATTCGAACCACTCTGTGTGAGGAGCACTCGGAGTCCCCGATTCGTCATAGACTTAAACTTCCAAAACTTCTTTGTGATTCTCGGTCTGACCGATTCCTCCATTTCGGTCCAACCGAGATCACTAAGTCGATCTAGGTTTTCAATCTCGGTGTAACCGATTTTAACTTTTCGGTCACACCGAGTTGCTGTAACTGAACACAGTTATGCATCTCGGTGCCACCGAGTTGTTCCACTCGGTCACACCGACAGGGTCGGGCTATATATAGTCACGGGCAAAATTTGGAAATTTCTCCGAACCCCTTCGCCCGCGCAATAGCTCGCTCTGCCTCCAAGGTCTCCGGATCGTCTCCTCATCGCCAGCCGCCTCCTGTCGCTGGTCTCCGCCGCCGTCAACGGAATTCAACCCCGCCGTTGCCGCCGTAGCAAGTTCATCGCCAAGCTAGGGTATGGACTCGATCACTGTGCTATCCTTGTCCGATTCCTAGCACATTGTGTTCTTATTGATTCTTGCCACGATTGAAACACTCCGATCTAGTCAATGCAATCCGTAGATTAGATGAGATTTGAAAATTTAGGGTTAGGTTTCCGCCGAAACCATCTCGGACCCACCGAGTTGAAAAACTCGGTCCCACCGATTTGGCTTATGCCATTGCACTAGTAACTCTCGGTCTGACCGAAATTGCTAATCGGTGCGACCGATTTTAGGACTTTGTGAAACCCTAGCAGACTCGGTGCCACCGAACTGTGACTCGGTCCAACCGAGTTCATCAGTTTAGGTTCCAAAACTGCTTCGGTATCACCAAGTTTGAAAATCGGTTGATCCGAAACGCTTTCTGTGGAAAACTAAAACTGAATTTTTGAATCATTCTTTTGCAAAAATCTTTGCATTTTGTGATGCTCATCCACTCCATCTCATCTATAACTCTTCACAAGGTCAGCAGTCAGTGTTTGCAGCATGTCAGACCAGAGTGACAGTCAGAACAGGTCAGAAGGGCAGATGAAAATGAGTGAGGGCACTAGTCCCTCTAGCACTTCAGATGAAGGCAGCAGGAGCACTCCTAGCAACCTGCCTAAGGCTGCTACCAGGCAAAGGAAGAAGAGAACTTTAGACTCTGAAGATGAGGATTATAGAGCTGAAGAGGATGAAGCTACTTCAAAGAAGGCAGTGCACAAGAAGGTGCTTAGTTCAACTGCAGTAAAGCCAGGCATGAAGATCAAAATGCCTGCAGGGAGACAACCAATGTCCAAACCCAGAGCATCAACTCAACTGCCTGAGATGCCTGAAGAGCCAGCTGCTGAAGGAAAGAAAAGGAAGGAAAGGGTCAAGAAGACCATGGCCATAGTAGTTGGACAACCGTCCATGATGGAAGAAGAAGAGCTTGCTGCACCAGCACTAAAGGCACCAAAGCTTATGGGAGATGCTATTAGATCAGGGGCTGCAACATCTAAGCCCAAGGAAGCACCCAAAGCTGCCCCAAGGCCAAGTCTGCACCAAAGAGGAATACCAGGAGTATTCCAGCTGCTGAGAAGAACAAGGCCCCAGTGCCTGAGGTTGCTGAGGAGGAAGATGAAGAAGGACAACTTCTGAGGAAGCTCAAGCCAAAGATACCAGACCATAATGATGTCCATCCTGTAGCTGAGGACATGAACATCAGAAAAGATTCAGGGTTGAGGCTATGGAGGATGGCAGATCCATATGCCACAAGGAGAAGAACTGTTGTTGATTACAGGTTCCATACAAAGGAACAGCAGGACTTCTATGAGACAATCTTGTTGGACAAAAAGCCCATTGTGTGTGATATGAGGTGGGTCGACTGGACCTACATGAAGGAAAACGAAGAACACTATCCAGGAGTTCAAGACAGTTTTGTTGCTTGTGGAGTTGCAGATTTTGTTGGGCAGAAGCTCACAAACTGGAATGATGAACTCATTATGCAATTCTACTCCACGACACACTTCTATCCAGATGGAAGGATAGTTTGGATGTCTGAAGGTACAAGGTACCAGTCAACTGTTGAGGAGTGGGCAAAACAGATAAATGCCCCAAAGGAAAATGATGATGATCTGGATGTATATGCCAAGAAGAAAATGGGACATAATACCATGGCACATATGTACAAGGAGATCCCACACAAAGCCCTAGAGACTTTCTCTTTTGGATCAGTCCACTTTCTTATGTCAGGGCTACCTACAATCAACTGGATCCTAAGGCACACTCTACTGCCTAAGTCAGGTGACCACAACATGATCAGAGGGCATGCAATCAACATGTTGCATTTGTTAGATGTGCCACAGAAATTCAAGGTTATGAGCCTTATAGTAGAAACTATTAAGAGGACTGCAGCAGATCATAAGAGGAGTTGTGGATATGCCCCTTAGATTCAGGAGTTGATTAACTCAAAGATGGGCACATGCAAATATCTATTGGATAGGGAACATTTTCCTCTCTATCCATACTTTGAGGATAACAAGGTTGTCATGAATGAAGATGAACCATCATCAGTTCAAGCTCAAGAGAAGAAGGAGAAGGCAAGGAAGGAGAAAGCTGCCAAGATGCCAACTCAAGAGGAGGCATCTGAATATTTCTTGAAGAACAAGCAGGAGCAGCTTGGTTACTTGATAGCTTCAACACTGAGGATTGAGAAAGGGTTGGCCACCTTAACTCAGAATCAGGAAAGCTTGGAGAGAATCATGGAACAAAAATTCTATGATCTTGATGTCAAGGTAACTGAGATTCAGTCAGTTGTGGAGCAGCTGCAGGATGACATGCAGGAGAGGAAGGGCAAGACTACCACTAATGTATTTGCCAGAGTGCCTAGAGCTCAGAGGTCAGCTGCAGTGCCAGTGACAGACACTAGAGCAACATCATCTGCACCAGCCACAGCTCCTACAGCTCCAGTGCAACCAGCTCCAGCACCAACTCCTCCAACTCCCTCTACATCAACTGAAGCCCTCATCCTTGGAGTTATCCGGACACCACCAACTGAAGATCAAGCCTGAGAGTCGATCTAGCACTATGCATTTTCTATGAACTTTTTGGTAACTTGTTGCCAAAGGGGGAGAAAAATGTATAGATCATAGGCTTCTAGAGAGAGTGTTGCTTTTGTTCTCTCTTGATTTGGTGTTTTTAAACTTGTTTGCTTTTGATTGCTTGAGATACTATGCTATTCTTGTGAGACATTGATGATCATGTGTTTGATCATAAGCTACACTTATGGATGTTTGATGATATTATCCTATCTACCCTATGTGATCATTCACTTTGCTTGGTGATGAGTGCATGTATTCAATCTTTATCATTTTGAGCACTCCACCAAGATGTATGTGACATGGAAGAGTAACCCATGAGCCTAATTCCTTGTGCATTTGCAGTCCAAAGCAAATCTTAAACTATGCACAAATTTAGGGGGAGCTCTTGCTTATCACATACTTCTCAAAGCGACGATGTTTTTCAATATTATTATCATTTATCGAAGCTTTGATCTATATGTTGTCATCAATTACCAAAAAGGGGGAGATTGAAAGTGCAACTATCCCTAGGTGGTTTTGGTAATTCATAACAACATATAGCTCATTGAGCTAATGCTATTCCAAGACTATTATTTCAGGAAAGCTCAATGAATGGCATGGCATGGATGATGAAAGTGGATCCCTCAAAATACTAAGGACAAAGGATTGGCTCAAGCTCATTAGCTCAAGACTCTTCATTTTATATTTTAGTGATCCAAGATCACATTGAGTCTATAGGAAAAGCTAATACTATCAAGGAGGGATGAGGTGTTGCTTAATGAGCCTCTTGCTACATGTGCTTAGTGATATGCTCCAAAACCCTCAGCTACTTTCTCACATCCACAAATAACCTAAATCTAAAGCCAAAATCGGTCACACCGATTCTTTCTATCCGGCGCCACCGAGTTTGAATGTCATAGCCATTGCCACAAACCCTAGGCAAATCGGTTCTACCGATAGGGATCTCGGTCTCACCGAGATGGGATTGTAATCTCTATGTTTCCCTTCGTAACGTTTCGGTCAAACCAAAGTGAGCGATCGGTCCCACCGAGATTGCAATGTAAAATCTCTATTTCCCTTTTGTAACATTTCGGTCTCACCGAAAAGAGCAAATCGGTCCCACCGAGTTTACCTGACCAACTCTATGGAAAGCTTATTACCAAAATCGGTCTCACCGAGTTTGTGTAATCATCGGTCTTACCGAGATTACGTTATGCCCTCACCCTAACCGAATCGGTCTCACCGAGTTGCATGTCAGTCCCACCGAAAATCATTAACGGTCACTAGGTTTACTAAATCGGTCCGACCGAGTCTGTTGAATCGGTCCCACCGAGTTTGGTAAATTGTGTGTAACGGTTAGATTTTGTGTGGAGGTTATATACCCCTCCACCTCCTCTTCATTCGCGGAGAGAGCCATCAGACTAAACCTGCACTTCCAACTTACCATTTCTGAGAGAGAACCACCTACTCATGTGTTGAGGCCGATATATTCCATTCCTACCATATGAATCTTGATCTATAGCCTTCACCAAGTTGCTTTCCACTCAAATCTTCTTTCCACCAGATCCAAATCCTATGAGAGAGAGTTGAGTGTTGGGGAGACTATCATTTGAAGCACAAGAGCAAGGAGTTCATCATTAACGCACCATTTGTTACTTCTTGGAGAGTGGTGTCTCCTAGATTGGCTAGGTGTCACTTGGGAGCCTCCGACAAAGATTGTGGAGTTGAACCAAGGAGTTTGTAAGGGCAAGGAGATCGCCTACTTCATGAAGATCTACCGCTAGTGAGGCAAGTCCTTCGTGGGCGACGGCCATGGTGGGATAGACAAGGTTGCTTCTTCGTGGACCCTTCTTGGGTGGAGCCCTCCGTGGACTCGCACAACCGTTACCCTTCGTGGGTTGAAGTCTCCATCAACGTGGATGTACGATAGCACCACCTATTGGAACCACGCCAAAAACATCCGTGTCTCCAACTGCGCTTGAATCCTCCAAACCCTTCCCTTTACTTTCTTGCAAGTTGCATGCTTTAATTTCCGCTGCCTATATACTCTTTGCATGCTTGCTTGAATTGCGTGATGATTGCTTGACTTGTCCTAAGATAGCTAAAATATGCCAAACTCTAAAATTGGGAAAAGGTTAAGTGTTTAATTGGTCAAGTGGTCTAATCACCCCCCCTCTAGACATACTTCAAGGTCCTACACTCCTCGGTTCCCGCCATGGCCGGGATGCCGCGATCCGGTTTTCAAGAAAACCGGCACACAGTGGGTGTTGCGGGACCCGGCGCTCGCAGAATCCGCCTTTCTTAAGGGGGAAACTGTGAAGGCCCACTCCTCCAAAGACGGCGGACCTTCAGAGCTTCGGGGACTACTGTCGGGGGGATGAACCCCGGGCAGGCAACGGAACTCGGATCCTTTTCAAAAACAACGGGGCTGGCACCGCCCCTCAAGCCGGCATGCGCTTGGCCGGGTCGCTCGACCCGGCCAAGCTCTGCAACCCGGCCGAACTCTCCGACCCGGCAAGACGCGTCGACTCGGCCCCAATAACTAGCGCAAGATAGCCGAACCCGGCACAACTAAAGCTTCCTCGACAAGCCAGCTCCACCCGTGGCGTGCTCCGCAATTCAGCCACGGGTCAACTCCCGTCCCATCCAGGCCGTACGACGGGACGAGTCTTCAATCAACGATGACCAAGGCAACAGTGCCCCGCCCACGCCTCTGGTCAGCCGGAGCGTGGCAACAGTGCCCCTCACCTACCCGCTGACCATGGTTGGCGTGGCTACAGTGCCCCCGCCCTCATCGCTGACGACAGCAAACAGCAACCTGACGGAGAGCCACTGTACACGACTCGACTCGGGCACGCCCTGACGATCGACAAGACGGCGCACAGTCCCCCTAGGCACACGGGGCCCACACCTAAGGGAACCCGGCGAACCACAAGCCCTCAGCGGGTCCCAGCCCGGGTCCCCAGACGCCGACTACCTGGACCCACCGACTTGTAACATTACCATTGTACCCCTGGGGGTTGGTCTATAAGACCCCCAGGAGCCCACGCTCATAGGGGCATGTAACGAGAGAAAGGCCAGTAGGCACAGAACTAGCCACCAAGACAGCAACGTCAGAGAGAAGGAGCAGCCTAAGCCTTGGCCAGCCTCCTTCCTCCCTCCATACAGCTCCAGGAGCAACATTGTACTGTCACCCATCAAACTACACTCGGCAGGATTAGGGGTGTTATCTCTCCGGAGAGCCCCGAACCTGGGTATGTCCGGCGTCCCGCGCCCGCTCATGCCAACCTCGCCTCTGGAGCCCACCAGCGCCCTCGAGCCTCCTCCTCTCTTTAGCCATCCCTTGGCATCTGCCGTGCGCCCACCACGATAATAGCCTTGTTCACGGGGACGATGGCGCCCGAGGCGCTAGATCCAACGTGCCTGCTGCCATGGGCGCCTCCATTGCCTCAACCGCCACCACGGACGCCTCCATCTTTGTTGCGCCTGCCACCACAAGAGAAGGATACACCGGCTGCCACTTGGAGAATTCTCCTCACGATTGCATGACATCCGCGAGAGGATGTTCCGCTGCACCACTAAGTTCAACATATAGGATGCGTTCTTGCGCGGTGTCATTGTCGCTGAGAATAGAGGAGATGGGAGGGCAGAAAGCGGGGAGGAGGAGGGCGGCAGCTAGCGCTCGGATTATTGGGATGCAATGCTGACATGCGTTTATAGTCGAGGCCTTATGCCACATGGTGGCCTTTCAAACATCCACCTAGCGAATCCAAGTGCCCACGCCTTTAATGACGTTTGGTTTGCGGTCACATCGCCTCACAAGCCGATGATTAATCGAAATGAGGTCGTGTATGAGCGGCATGCTGCTTGACATTCGGCCTTGGCACGAAGAGCAAGAAGCTCAAACTTCACTTCCGCGCTGGCGGTTGGATATGGAGCATATTGGCCCTCCGCAACCTCCTAATATGAAGGTTTGAAGGCTATGGAGGCTACGAGCTCCATAAATAATGGTGATCAAGATTTGTATGACGACTCTGCTAGAGTGTTACGTTAACTCGTCTTGACATTTATTATGGCAATTGAGCCATATGATGACTCTGATAGAATTGTTCTTATAGCCTACAAATGACATGACAGTTGCATATCGCATTAACTGGCTATATATTATGAAATTTGCGAAAAGCATCATATCTATTATGAAATTTCACCGGAAGTACAAAACATCTCAAATATAATAAAAATTAAATCAATACTCTAAGACCACCGAACAACCACTATTGCCGCCAGAACGAGCGCCAACGCACCGCTGTCGCCGCTCCCCCACCAGAACCAGCTTGACCTTGTCGATGACAGTTGGGAAGTCTTCGTGCACGTTTCCCTAAGGACCAACATCTTGGAGCCATAGTTATGGCCATTAAACCCTTGCATAGATCCGAAGCACCTAAAACCAAGTATCGCCACATGACGAGAAACAGTAACCTCACTGCCTTAAGGAGACGACAGGAATCTAGGCCGGAGCTCCATCGACTATGTCCAGACGGACAAACTCCAGGAGGAACGATGCTCAAAAGACAAATCGAAGAAGAAGCAATGCCATCCGCTGGACGCCACACCTACGAGGACTAACAAACCATAACCTAAACTATTAACCGGAGCGAAGGCACCGAGATTTCACTCCCGCCACCGGCAACCGGAGCGGCTGGCAGAGGTAGGCGAATCCACAGACTCATCGGTGAATCTTGGAGGGGAGAGCTTGCGCTAGCCACATAGGGTCATGGAGAAAACCATCTGGCTATATTATTAGCGAAAGTGTTGTACACACGACAAGCTCCTGCACGATTTGTGGCCGGTGCGATTAGAAGCCATACGGTTTTAAAAATGAGGTAATCTAACGGTGTACTTAGGGCATGTACAATGGTCGATAAGGTAGTCTTATTTTAAATCTTGCATGTAATTTAGAGATGACAAAAAAACATGTCTACAATGGGTCATCTCTTAGCCTTATCTTCAATAGCTAGTTATTCCTAAAAACATGGTGAGACATATTGTGCTAAGAGATTATCTCTTGCCTTCTCTTAATTAAGAGAAGACAAGCCTTATCTTATGATTTCTCTCTCCTCCACCTCATCATTTATCTTATATGGCATTGCTAAGATAGAATCATTGTATATGCCCTTAGCCTGTCGTGTGTGCATCGTGCATGGATTCATCGTGTGCATAGCAGTGTTCTATTATTAGCCCGTGCAAAAAAAACGGAGATACCTCTCCATCCATACCTTGCAAGAAAAGAAGAGAGGAACCCAGCCTGGGTCTATATAATAAGCACCATCCCTCCTAGTGAAACGGACTGGTTGCACTTGCAACTTTGCAAAGACCAAAGTACAAAGCGCTAATTAAAAACTGAGGATAAGTTAAGCACATACATCGGGAAAGGGAGCCCTCTCCCTCGGAATTTGTAGGCGCTGCATCTGAAGGCAATTTTTAAGTGCATCCAATGGTGGCTTAAAGTGCTTAAGATATTGGGTTTCGAGGTTGCAGACACGAGGTGCAGGACACCCACATGCACACTCTGTGAGTTCCAACCCCTCCTTGCTCCTTGCCAACTTTAGGGTTTGGGCTTCTCAGAAAAAGAAATTAGGGTTAGGGTTCCACACCATGACAGATTGACAGGTGCCGCAGCAATCTAAGACTCTCTCTCTCCCTTCCCTCCGCCCCTCCCTCTCTCTTTCCTTTGACAAGTCGCGGTGGTAAAGATCTGCCATTGACATCATCCAAGGGCATGAGATGAACAGCAGCGACAGAAGATCGCTGCGTGCGGAAACATGGCGCACGAATGGGAAGGAGGGCCAATGTAGATGGTTTCCAGGTTCGATGCTCTGTATCCATGGAGGCATTGGACATCGCGAGGCACTTGCAGTGTTGTGCAGTTGTTTTCCTTAAATACAAGGCTTCAATTCCATATATACCAGTTCGTTTGTTCTTCTCGAAGAAGCTCATCAATTCAAAGCCATGGGAAATTGTCATGAGATTCTCACTCATGGACTTTGCCCAGCAGATATATTGCTAGTACTAGTACACTAGGTCATTATCGCCAGAAAAGCAAACCTGGAACCGACTATTCGTCATAAAAACATTTATCAAGATATCATAAAAATACTGATCAAAGACAATGAATAATTTCTTTCAATATTGCATGACCAGTGCACCACAGTAGAGATCCAGTGAAGCACATGTATGTGTGTTGTATGAACGATAAAAAGCACCAGTAGAGATTCAGCGGTTGCCAATTAATCCACTTGGTGAATCCATATTGAAGTGAAACAAAAAAATTACCGAACCAGTTTGCCATTTAGCAAGAGTGCGTGAGAATCACAACTGCAAAACACGATGAAGAACCACATAGGGCTACAATGGCTGCAAATTAACCTGCAAGTGCAACTCAACAACACACAGGAGCCACACACATCGCACTAGATTCGTAAGCAAGCAGTACATCTAGATGCGCCGGCAATACCGTTGCATTTGCAAAATATGCCTGGGTCCAACATTAATTCCTAGCTATGTCCCGAAGCAGCAGCACATGTCTGCAACCTCATCACTAATTCACCGCCTTTCTTCAGGATCACGGACCATTAATTGGCGATGAAAAGGAGAATTGGGAGTACAAAAGGCAGTCAAGAACAGAACATTAATCTGCAGTGAAAAGGCTAGACAGTGCCTCCACAGCTTTGACGGACAGAGCGGGCCGGCCTGCAGTAACCCCCAGCCCCACCAAGAACATCCAGCAATTCAAGGAGAGTCCATGTCCATGCACGCTTGCCATCATCACAAACAAGATCTGCGAGCAGCAATCGTACGTGTGCAGTGTAATTGATGATAAAGCATTATATGGTGGAGTAGTACTGCTCAACAATGCACATAGCTCCTAATCATGTCCATGGCATCATATTTCTGGTCACTGTGGTATTTGTTAAGCTGTTTGGTACAGACATTAATAGCCATCACCAACGGCAAGAGGTTCAGAGAATAATTGGAACTGAATATGTAGACTGCAGATGATCAAGATAGGAAAACTAAAGAGGACGAAATTGCTTCAAAGTGTGTAGTACATATATATAGGTATGACAGATTATTGCACCAATCAAGTCATCATGAACAATTGTATAAAGGAAAACACTACTCATGAAGCCAACACAGACTATACATACTACTGTAAAATAATTCTACCAACAGCTAGATAGCAGCACAAAACAAGATCTAATATTGTTAGGACTACTGTAAAATAATGAGAGGTCTAGTAAACAAGCACTCTACGAGATGCATCTCCAGAAATCATACTAATTAGGATTTTTTTCATAACTATTTTGGTGAAAATAATGAAGACATGCTTACAAAGAGTACAACGTTGTTCATATCCTGACTTGATAAAATCACATCACAAGCCGACATGCATGCTCACATATTTCCATGCGAGGGGGAATAATATCCAGATGCAAAAACATAAGTGGGTTATAAACAACTCTACTGTACACCACAAATCTAAGATTAATAGGGTACTTAGGCCCCTAAGAGCCCTCGGGGAGATGATAAAAACGTTTGGGGAACTCGACCGAATCCATGTGATGGCCATGCTCCGAAAGCTAGCCTAGCCTAGCATAGCATATAGCACCAGGGCCACGCACACGTCCAGTCCAATCACCCTGGTTGCGTGCCAAGTTCCAAAGCAAACAGGGAGATCGAAAGACGTCTCACTGTTCGCACGACCCCAAAGACGCGCGATGTGATCGATCGATCCCCCACACCAGCAAAAGCAAGCAAAGCACCGTATTTTGTCCCAGCCCGCAACAGTGCGTCGACAGATCACATCAGGGAGTGCAAAAAAGTAGAGAAAACGCACACAGGATGGAGATCGAGCTCGTATCTAGCATTCTAGCTACGAGAACGAGAGTTGTACCATGCATCTGGGAAGTCATCGCAAGTACCTAAAGCAGATGCGCTTTCAGAAAAACAAGGTTTCTGTGAGCAGATCAAGGATTTTTAGTACAAAGGCCTGGTTAAACAAGTAGAAAATTTGAGCCTGGACATCCGTTACCGGACTAAATTAAAGAACAGCCAAACTAGAACTGCGAACACACCAGAGCGACACAGATTCTATCATTTCATGCCGGAGAAGCTCGAAAAGAACAGATCAGATCGATCAGGCGGTATGGCGCCCGAAGAAACGAGCAGATCAAGCAGGTGCCGTGCTACATAACATGGCTTAGAGAGGAGGAGGGAGCACCCTTCAGTCCAAGCAACGACGGTGCGAGATCAAAGACTTTACCTCCCGCTTCATTCACTCACCTGCTAAGCTCCTCGGCAAATAACTTTGCTCGGCAAGTGGATGAATGAGTCGGCAGCTAATTCGATCCTAGCACCGCCCGTGAGTGGACTGAAGGACGCTCTCTTCCGTCCATCACTCCCATCAAAATGAAAAAGAGAGAAAGAAGCTAGCCAAGAACAAGCCCGATGAAAGTACAAGAAGAAACAGAAACACGACAAAACACCCTGGAGCTTTTCCTGGAACCATGGGAGATTTATTTCATGTGGATCTTTTGGAGAGCGTTGTGATGGGCAATGGGTAGTGGATGGCACCAGATGGGTTTAGAGAGCTATGGAGGAAGAAGACGGCAAAGCGTAAGGAAGACGATGGAGAAGAGGCCACTAAATATAGCGGAGTCACGGTCAGTGTGACGCACGCACGATGAAATGTACAAAAGTAGTGAGAGGTGGCTCCTGGTCGGCCGGGTCTTGTGTCAATTCCATTCCCTGGTTTTTATTTTCCTTTGTTCGTAAGCAAAAACCATGCCAGCCTGCCAAAGGGGCAAAGGGGTCCAAACGCCAAACCCTAACAAGATACCAACTCAGAATATTGTACCCGTGGTTATTCAATCTCTCTTTCGGTGCTTAAGTGGTTGCTTAATTTGCTTCCGGTGGTGAAATTAAGTGCAGATTAAGCTAGCTAATGATGTCTCCTTCAAGCTACCACGTGCATACTGGGAATTTTAAGCTTGTTGTTGAACATATTTCCTTGGCGGAAGGCCAGCTTGTCGTTCTAGATATTTTTGGATCATGCCTACCCCAAAGACGGAATGAGACAGGCTAAGTAGGATATTTTGTGTAGGCCAAAGGATCAAGAGCGTTTGGGCATTGAGAACTTGAAGATCAAAAACAAGTGTCTGCTTAGTAAATGGCTTTAAAGGTTATCCTCTCAAGAGGTGGGAGTATGGATACAATTATTACGTCACAAGTATCTATATTCCATAACCTTAGCTCAAGTATCGGCTCATACGAATGATTTAGGCTGGTCATAGTAGGGAGTAACTTAGACTAGTAACATATATATATTACTAGCCTATGTTACACTAGTAGAAAAGAGGGCTTTGGTCCACCCTGGGTTAGCTCATTAGTCCCGGTTCAGTCTAGAACCGGGACTAATGGGGGCATTAGTCCCGGTTCGTGCGCCCAGGGGCCACGTGGGCCATTTGTCCCGGTTCGTCTGGACCTTTTAGTCCCGGTTGGTGCCACGAACCGGGACTAAAGCGTGCAATGCCCATTAGTCCCGGTTCGTGGCACCAACCGGGACTAAAGGGTTAGACCTTTAGTCCCGGTTCGTGCCACCAACCGGTACTAATGGGGTTTGAGGCATTAGTACCGGTTCATGGCACGAACCGGTACTAAAGGTCCCATTTTCAAACTCCACCCCCCGGATCGCCTTTTCAGTTTAAAATAAAATAAAAGAAAATGATGAAAATGTCAAAAAAATAAAAGAAAATAAGTTTCCCATGTGATATGTGGTCTAGTTGTTGGGAAAATTTACAAATATGAATTTCGACTTTATTTGCAAAATCTCTCTAGAATTTAATAAAATGGGCATAACTTTTGCATACTGACTCGGATGAAAAAGTTTTTTATATGAAAAATCATCTACTCGAAAAGTTACATCCAAATTTAACTGGGGAAACCCCGTTAAACATTTTCAAAATCCTCAAAAACCTAACAGAAAAAAAGTTACGGGCCTTTTAAGATCTAGAGTGGAAAAAATCGAAAAAATTTCAAACTGTGGTCAAACAATGGTCAAACTAATTATTCTAGAATATTAGTGTTACTAAATAATTATTTCAGTTATTTTCAATTTTGGTCAAATCTGGTCAAACTGTGGTCAAACAATGGTCAAACTAATTATTCAAGAAATATTAGTGTTACTAAATAATTATTGTTTTTTAAAACAATAGTTTCAAACTCAAACAGTGAAATGTGTCACTTCATGCTCACGCAAAATTCCTGAGGATTAATAGGATTGACATCTTACTATTGTCAGCAAAACAAAAAGTGCAGACTTGGAAACGAGGGAGAATAGAACCCGGAAGTTAAGCGTGCTCAGGCTGGGGGAGTGGGAGGATGGGTGACCATTCGGGAAGTTAGATGATTAGGAATGATGAGGGGTGATTAGAGATTAGAGGATAAATTGAGCAGTGATGAGGGGTGGTTATTAGAGATTAAAGGTTAAAATAATTCAGAATTTTGAAAATAAAAAAAATCAAAAAAATTTCAAAAAATTCAAAAAAAATCATAAAATTTCCTTTAGTCCCGGTTGGTGTTACCAACCGGGACTTAAAGGTGGAGCTCCACGTGGCCGCGACCTTTAGTCCCGGTTCCAGTTCGAACCGGGACTAAAGGGGGGAGGCATTAGTAACGACCCTTTAGTCCCGGTTCAAGAACCGGGACTAAAGGCCCTTACAAACCGGGACTAATGCCCCCTTTTCTACTAGTGTTACTACCTTCATAGCGGGGAGTAACATAAGTGTGATAACATATAAATCTTCATTTATTTCTTTGTAAACTTATTTTGCATTGAAAAGCGCTATGTGATGGCAACATATTATGTTACTCTATCTGCCTCTCTCTTCATTAATTGCGTGACACATCATCTTCTTTGCTTATGTGGCATGTATGTTACTACCTATGTTACTCCCACTATGACCAGCCTTAGCCTTTTTAAATGCTTTGATGAGGATTAATGTTGCCTTATTTAATAGAGGCAAGTTTATTATTGGAGATGGGGTACCACTCAGTTTTGGGGGGATATTTAGGAGATGCGCATCTAGCCTTACGGTGCCAAAGCTTTATAATATTGTACAATGTAAGGATACCTACGTGAGTGCAATATTGGGGTCGGTTCTCCTAAACATCCAGTTCATGCAATTGGAGAAAGATGGGGTGCATGGTTGCATTTAGTTCGAAGGTTGATGGAGGCTGCCCTATCTAATTAGCCAGACTCATTTCGATGGACACTATCTGTTTTAGGCAGGTTTTCTGTTAAACCAGTTTATGTGGACTTGATTAATACATGATCCGTACTCCAGTCACTTCATATCTGGAAAATCAAAGTTTCTCTGAAGGTTAAGATTTTTATGTGGTTTGTGTAAGGGTGTGATCCTCATTAAGGACAATTTGGCAAAATGTAGGTAGAAATATAGTAAATTGTGTTATTTCTATGACCACGAGTTAATTACTTAACACTTATTTCTTCAAATGCCCACTTGACAAGCTTATGTGACGAGTGATACATGTATCATCTAATGTACCTCCGATCACCTACTAGCATATCAAATTTGTTTGGTAATTGATTAGGCGGAGTGGAGCTTAATACGGCGGCACAAATCCATGTGGGAGTGTGTGTATTACTTTAGGGTATTTGAAACTATAGGAACGACTGTGTGTTTAACAGAACAAAGATTAAAAAAAGTGCAAGTCATCTCCAGAGAATCTGGTTGAATCCATACATGATCATTACTATATCATGCGGAAGCAAGGGAGCTTATGTTGTTTGGATGCAACCGATGAAAGACGGTAGCACGGGCTACATACAACCTGTTTGGATGACGGTCCAATATTAGATATGTGTGTAGGCATGTTGTCCTATTTTTGCCGGTTGTGGCATTTCGTCTTGTAATAATTACTTTTACCTTCTCGAGTTGTACTTCACACTTGCATACTTGGTTTGCTTTAATAAATGACTGCGTGCATCATGCATCATGCGATGCAAAGGCCGGTGGTACTTATTTTTACGGAAAAAAAACCAAACACACAGTGATTTCTAGGTAAGCAAATTTTCTTTTCAATTTCGACTAAGCTTGATAATTTGTGAAGTTCATTTGTCATGAAGGATCGGTATTTACGGGATGATGATTACACAGAAAACGCTTCCTGGAGAGAGGATGCGGGCAACTCAAACCCTAGTCACCGTCCCACCAATTCTACCTCTCGCCGGCACTAGGGCACGTCGCCGTGAAAAGCCTATCGGACATAGGCGGTGGCGGGAAGGCCCTTGATGGGGTCGGCCTGCTTGTGGAGCATTGGAGGGCTACATCGGCATGGCGAAGGAGATGTGTGCTCGAGTAGCGGTCTTTGTCAGGTAGTGTTCGCCGGTGGAGAGAGAGTTGGTGCATGGTCTTGGACAGTATCGAGCTAGACATCAGACCCGGACCTGTTGTGTAGCAGCATAGGTGAATTCTTTTTAGATTTTCTTTAGGGAGTCTTTGAGTTTGGTTTGGGTGGCGAGGCGGCAGCGTTTTTCCTGTGTAGGAATAACGTTCTCCTCGTTCATTCCAAGTTTTTTGGTGTGGTTATCACTGGCGAGGGATGTGTGGAGCCGCATCACCAATGAGTCTTCCAACATCTGGTCGATTTAGGTTTCCGGTGGATTGGTCTAGATTCGACCTGCGTTCCTGGTATTCAGAGTTTCTAGACGCATTTATCGGCATTTTCTTCTCCGGGGCGGCGAATATCTTCACAAACAGGGGCCGCCAGTGTCTCCTTGTCTGCATCAGCGGCTTCCCGGCCGCTACTTCTACAAACTCATAGGTTCTACAAAGTTTTCTCCGTCAAGGTGGAGCCCCAAATATAGCATCGAGCTATCCTCACGGTGCATCATTGGTGGATGCAAGAGGGAGAAGACTTCGGCACCCTCCAAAATTTGAATGTAGTTTTACTTTTTTGTATGGGTGTGTATGTGAAACTTAATATATAGCTTTAGCTAGCTTTGGAATAAATAAATAAATACAGGGTCTGTATTTGTAGGCATCATACACATAACAAGTTCCTTCTAAAACACCATTTTTGTTCTAAAGATGAAGTTCTAGAGATAACTAGCTTGGCTACTCAGCGTCATGGTTAACCTTAGCCCCTACTTTTTTTTGGTGTTGTTTCTTATTGTTGCTGGAAGTTAAATGGATTAATATGTGCAAAACAGTAGGAACATATGGCATATGCAATAAAAGCTGAAGCACGCAGCACCATTTTTTATATTTCGTATAATCACCCTATATGTACCATTTCTAATGTTGGTTCATTATAACATGAATTTTCAACTGATTAGTCTATCCCTGAACATGGATGACAAGAAGTGGGTGACTACTGCAAAACGAACCCAGATGCCTCGGTTCGCATTTAAAAAAATGAGATCCAAATCTATAGTTTCAAACAATTCTGATTTTCTTTTCACAATTACACAACATAAAGCAAACTCTAACCGATCCCCTAAAAAATAGAGGAGGACACAGCCGAGTAAAGTTAGAGGACTAATTTTTTACTCCTCTATAGATGGCCACACCTAGCCGATCCCTTCAACTTAGTGGAGTAATTTATTTTTATAGGTTTTGTGTCCTAGCCACATGAACTTCAAACACTTCATAATATATATCCTAAAAACATTGAAATTAAGAACACGTATAATATAACCAATTAAAACATGCATAGCATATAGTTTCATCATTGCGATTTTCAAATTAAAACATGCATTCATCCAAAATACATCACTTCAAACAAAAATTTTGTTTCAAAATCACCACAACATGACATGTGCTTGTTGTGGGTCGAGCCAACCAATGGTATGCATGAACTCAAAGGAAGTCATCGCCAAAGAAATTGATTACTTTCTTTGGTGATCCAGAAATGGAGCATAAAGTACTCTCGCCTTTTTCCCCAGAGGTGACCTAAGTTATCAAACCCACAGGAGGAAGGCCCGCTTGAAGCTAGGGTCTCAAGCAAGTTTTTGTTAAAGAACTATTCCAGCTTTTGGCTAGATCAAAATCAAACAAATCGAATGGGGACACTTACGATAACAATTGGCATGGGTATGAGGTGCTTGTGCGCTAGAAGTCACCCATTGAGACGTGCTTGTTACGAACGGGAGTGGGGGATGTGTCCAAATTACATCTTGACCGACATGCGTCATGCATCAAGAGTCAGTTGTCCAACCGAAGGCCCTATCCATCTAACGGGGTTGCTTCGATAATTAAGATTGCAATAATCAGACAAGTGCTTTGGGCGTTTAATAACTACACCTCTTTAATCCCCAGAGATAGGATTTGTGTTATCGTACTAAACTTTTTTGTCACTGGTGTTTAGAATAACATTTCATAGTCTCCCTGCCCTTAGCCTCTCTATGGCTCGTTCTCCATGATCTTGGGTACCTTTAGGGATGAAAAACACAGACGAGACAAGAGACATCTATGGAACAATTTTATTTCACACATACGAGACATTAATTCAAATCCCTTCCATTAAACCCCACAACAAATAGATAGGGTTGCAAGGCCCTTGCCTCAACCCATACCTTACGAAGCTACCGACACATGGAGATTAGATCACACGAAGAACACATCATGAAGGTAGATTGATTGATAATATGTCTTACAATGGATGCCATTTATGATACACGATTACAAGTATGATCTACGAAGAAGAACTATGGTGGTGATTGAGATGGTAGCTATGGAGATGGGAAATGGAGGTGGCTAGGGTTGATGGAGATGGATGAGGATGACTCTATTCTGGTTCTTCTCGCAGATGTTCTGTTGACATTTTGGCCTTGACCCCTTTATAAAAGTTGTTCAGGTGGATGAGGAGCCTTGGTTTCCATGCCATATGATTGCCCATGGGAGCGGTCGTGGTCGCATGAAACGTCGTCTTTTCCGCGGTTTCTTCTAGTGCGGCTCGTCCTAATTTCTTCTATCTCCTCCTTTACTCCTTTCCATGTTCTTACTTGATTTCATCCATATTAACCCCATTTCCCATAGAAACACAATAAAGAGAGGATTTGTGGAACCATATGCATTCATTAGTCATTAGTGGCAATATTGGAGCAAATGTTTCGGTGTTAGTGAAATGGGTAGAGGAGTGTAAAAATAACACTCATCAACTCCCCTAAGCTTAAACTTGATCGTCCTCGAGCAACATAGAAAAAATCTGAATCATGAGGAACTCAATTGTTTAAACCATAATAACGAGAAGGTTTTGGTTCACTTATGATCGGTACACCTAGATAGCCCTCCACTTCTTGACGAGAAAACTTAGCATAGTTTTTGTTGTGACATGGTTATTATGCAAGTGTTAGTAAAGGAAAGATAATCAACTCAGAGTTTTTGATCTACTAGATAAAACAACTCTACAACGCTCAATTCTATTTCCTCTAGTTAACAATTGCTTGCCAAGAATGCGCAAGAGAGTGTTTCTTTTATTGAGACAAACATAATTTAGGGAGTTAAAGGTATGTAAAGATGAGCATGATACTTCAGTGCTCATAAACATAACCATGAATGTATCATCCTCAAGGCTCTTAAGAACTTTATTTCAATCATTATTTGTTGATACTTTTATTGTCACGTGAAGGGATTTTGCCAAATAAGTGATTATGCATAGAGTTTTGTTGTGGCTAAAGTTTGGAAACTATGGATCTTTATATATGTCGGTTTTGATATCTTGTGATTTGTTCCTAGTATTTACAACATACACACATATTCAAGAGAAAGCTGGATAATATTTGATTGTAGTGTTGCCACTACACACGTTAACAACCTCATAGCCAAAATCCGAGTCGAAACTCTGCTGGATCATTCATTAGCCAGTGGAGTTCTTAGCATAACATCAGGAAAGGTGACAAAGACACAGTTACACACGTACACGTGCATATAGCGATGGGGCCATGGCACCAACGAGAAGCTAAAGCACCATGTAAGAGATACATCACATATTTTTGGCATAATCTCGTTCACCCTTCAACTAAGTTCTTCTAGATAATTTAATCCACAAGTGCTATCAAGTCTATTAAAATTAAATATGGGTTGAGCATTTCTAACATCATCTTCTCTACATTTTTTATCAACACCCAAGTCTTTGAAGACTTTCTCTTGTGCATGGTTATTCTAGTTATGGTCAATTTGTTTTAAAAACAGTCCCACGACAAGTCTTGGTAATCTAGATTAAATAGAATGAAGGCTATAAAATTATTTTAGCTACTAGAACATGACCTTTGTTTTAATTATCAAGACTTACTCCCTCTTTCACACATCTCACATGCTACTACTACATCTACTCTAAGTATTCACTATTGGAATCAGGGAATTTGCCATCAGCCAGTTCTTTGCCGTCGGCTAGCGGACTACAAAGAAGGTCTTTGCCGTTCGCTTATAAAAAACAGACGACAAAGAACAGGCTGATGGCAAAGATAAATTTTGCCATCAGCTAGTTCTTTACCGTCAGCTAGCTGACAGCAAAGAGATGGGTGGGATCCAGTGGACGATACTGCTGTAATGGCCCACCACCCCCACCTCTTTGTCGTCCACTAGCGGACGACAAAGAGGTTAATACCTAACGACTATTAACAGCGCAGCGCCACGCCTCTCTATCTTTTCTCTCTCCTCACCTGACTCAACCGCGTCGCGCCCCCGACCCCCCTCCCCCGCGCACCCGCCACCGCCCCGCCCCGACCCCCACCGCTGACCCCTCCCGCCGTCCCTCCATCGGCC
>NC_041385.1:190067001-190122877 GCF_002162155.2 Triticum dicoccoides | reverse complement strand
AACATTGCCCCGGCCACGACGCCCCTCCCCTGCGGTGGCCGCCCGAGCCCCGCCGTGAGGAATGCCGCGGTGCCGCCCCCTACCCTACGGCGGACCTCCAACACCGGGCCGCCCGCCCTCCTCCACCGGTCGCCCCCTCCCCTGCAGTGAGTTCCTCCTCCTCTTTTTCTATTTTTTAGTTTTAGGTTTATGTTTAGTTTAGATTTAGATTTAGTTTTAGTTTTAGGTTTAGGTTTATTTTAGTTTTAGATTTAGGTTTAGTTCTGAAAAAAGTAGAAAATAAGAATAATTAGAAGAGGAGGAAGAAGAAGAAGAGGAGGAGGAGGAGGAGGAGGGCAAGAGGAAGAATAAGAATAATTAGTTTTTTTCTTCCGTTTTTTAGTTTTAGTTTAAGTTTAATTTAGGTTTTTTTTATGTTTTTTAGGTTTAGGTTTATATTTAGTTTAGTTTAGGTTTAGTTAATAAGAAAGAAGAAAGATGAAAAAGAAGAAAATAAGAAGAAGATGAATAAGAAGAACAAGAAGAAGAGGCAGAAGAAGAAGAGGAGGAGGTTAGGGGTGCGTCGGCGCTGACGGAACCAGGTCGAGGTTAGGGGTGCGTCGGCGCCGACAGAACCAGGTCGAGGTTAGGGGTGCGTCGGCGTCGACGGAACCAGGTCGAGGACCGCCGATAAGTTTCTTCTGCATATTAGCCAAATCATTCACTTAATGTTCTTTTCATTACTAACCAGTATGACTGACCCGTGAAAACCAAATGTGCAATATGTTTGCTAAAAGACCAGTCAGAGCCCTCGCCGATGTCAGATATTGCTCTGGGACCACGGTGAGTTTAATTTGAATAGTCATTACTTACTAGTATTAACATTTGAGTGTCGTCATGCTAAGGAGACATTGCAAATGATCTTTGGTGCAGCGTGCCTCAAGACAAGCATCACACGATCCTTCTCCAGGTGGTGGTACCGGCACGAGCAACGCCGGTGCTTCACCTCTGTGATGACGATAAGTTTTCTCTAGTGTTTTGCTTACCAAATGCATAAAGACCTAGGCTTAGCTTTATTTCCTCCAAAATGCTTAGACTTAGCTTATCTTCCTCCAAAATGACATAATTAGCTTACTTAGCTCCAAAATGATCTATACTTAGCTTTGTTTCCTCCAAAATGACCTAAGTTAGCTCTAATATGCTTAGTTACCTAGGTTTGCTCAATAATGACATACATTTAGGTTACTTATGTAAAAAATGGCATAATTAGCTTACTTAGGTTTGAAATGGCATAACAACCTTGGTAACCTCATATATGTCATATACTTAGCTTATTTTCCTTCAAAATGACATAATAAGCTTAATTAGCTCCAAAATGATCAATTTTACCTAAGTTAGCTCTAAAATGATAAATTAGCTCTAAGATGCTTAGTTACCTAGGTTAGGTCCATAAAGACCTATACTTAGCTTACATATGTCAAAAATGGCATAATATGCTTAGTTAACTCAAAAATGGCATAATTAGCTAGGTTACCTCCAAAATGATCCATTTTACCTAAGTTCACTCCAAAATGATCCATTTTACCTAGGTTAGCTCCAAAATGATCCATTTACCTATGTTAGATCCAAAATGATCCATTTTACCTAAGTTATTTACAAAATGATCCATTTTAGCTTTGTTAGCTCCGAAGTGATCCATATTAGCTAGGTTCGCCCATAAATGATCCAATTTACTTAGGTTAGCTCCAGAATGATCCATTTTACCTAAGTTAGCCCCAAAATGATCCATTTAGCTATGTTAGTTCATAAATGATCCATTTTACCTAGGTTAGTTCCAAAATGATCCATTTTAGCTAAGTTAGCTCATAAATGTCTTTTTAACCTAATTTAGCTCATAAATGTCATTTTTACCTAAGTTAGCTCATAAATATGTCATATACTTCTTCTTCTTCATTTTCTTCTTCTCCTTCTTCTTTTAATCTTCTTCTTCTAACTTTCTTATTTCCCATTTTGCAGATTTCACTCACTTGACGAAAGCTTGCATTGATGGAGTGCTTCTTATCCCTTTCTATGTTTCTTTTGTATCGATGAACTATGCATGTATCGTAGAATGAAACTATTGTAATATATATGGCTGGATGCCTGTATGTTCAACTTGCTATGTATGATGGAACTTGCTATGGTTGGATTGAACTATGCATGTATGATGAAGTTATATGTGTTGGATATCTTATATGTTTGCTCTGTAATTGCCCTGTGAAATATATACTGATATATATATATATATATATATTGTCTTTGAAAATGCTTGGATATAAGAAAAAATAGAAAAAAGAGGTAATGCAGCCTCTTATCCGCCTGCCATTGATGGCAAAGGGCTCTTTGCCGGCTGCCATGGATGACAAACAGGCCACGTGGCAGCAACCTGTGCAACCTTGGAGCTATACCATATGGTTTCTTTGTCATCTGTGGCAGACAACAAAGGGGAGGCAACGTTTGCCGTCCACTGGCAGACGACAAAGGCTGCCGTTAGCTACCTAACGTGGCTAACGCCTATTCATTACCATCCAGATTCTTTGTCGTTCGCCACAGATGGCAAAGGTTCTTTGTCGTCCGCTTTGAGAAAGCAGACGACAAAGAACCTGTTTACCGTCATCCTCTTTGCCGGACAGCTTTGCCGTCGGTGGCAGACGGCAAAGAGCTTTGCATCTGCTTTTGGTGCCTTTGCCTTCTGCCATGGCGGACAGCAAATATGCTGATTCCTGTAGTGATTCCAAGTGCGAAAGATGGGAGTTGTAGGACATACCTTCACGGTCATGATTTTCGCACATCTCTTCCTTATGCTTGCATTCCTTGCTGTATGGCATAGATCTACTCATGTGTAATGTAAACAAGAATGCAAATGAACTCCAAGGGAAAAAAAAGGAAAGATTCTTCTATTTTTAGTTTTTTGGGTTTTCAAAAACTAACTTGCAAACGAAAAAATCACAACGGCAAAAAGAAAAACATAAGAAAATAAAAGCAAAGTGCTGGAACAAACAACCATGAGTGTTTCGAAGCTCAATGAGCTTAAGTAGAACCTCATAATAATTTATTCAAATAATACCACCACACACTACAAAAAAATACACTTCCATGATGATACGTGTTTGTCACAGTAGGTCACGTTTTCTGTCATGCATTTACATCCATGACGATTTTATGACAGAATCAAGATAGTCATACCTGTACTGTCATAGAAGTATTCCATGACAATACCAAAATTATCATCATGGAAGTGTCCACTTCCATGACGATAAATCGCGAGTCATAGAAGTGCTTTCGTCAAGGGTGAATGACACATGGCATCCACCATAACGGGTCGCCGTTAAGCTAGCGGGTCTGGTTTTGGATCCGATAACCCACTTACAGCTATGACCAATGGCGATTTTCCACGTGTAAAATTCTCATTGGCCGACGGAAACTCGTGTCAGCTCGGCGTTGGCACAGATGTCACTCATCCAATGGGAGAGATGCGCCTATGATATGTTGACACATGGACCGGCCCAAAAGTGGTCCACAAAGATTAAATGGGCCGGCCCAACTAAAGGCCCACAAAATTTTGTAGACCATAATGGGCCGGCCCATCTAAAGGCCCACAAAATTTTGAAACCATTATGGGCCGGCCCAGCTGAAGGCCCACAAGACTTTGCAGACCATAATGGGCCAGCCCAACTGAAGGCCCACAATATTTTGCAGACCATAATGGGCCGGCCTATTAACAGGCTGCCATGATTTGGGCCAAATGCCGGCCCATATTTGATCCGGTCCATTAATAGCCTATCATGTTTTGGGCCTAATAAGGGCCCATATGAGATCCGGCCCGTTAATAGTTTACCATGTTCTGGGCTATATTACGGCCCATATAAGATCCGACCCTTTAAGAGCCTTTGGGCTAAATTATGGCCCATATCAGATTCGGCCCGTCAACTGGACCTTGTGCTTGTGGGCCCACTTGAGGCCCGGTTAGGATTTCTGTTTGCTAAAGGCACATTTAGCAATACAGTTTGATATTAGTTTAGGCATGTTAAAGGCCCTTTAACATTTCGGCCCAATATTTATTTTGGCCTGTTAAAAGCCTGTCATATAGTTGGGCCTAACAATGGCCCGGTTTGCATCCGGCCTACTCACAGCCGATAATCTGATTGGGCCAAACAAGGACCGAGACAATTTTGGCCCGTTAACGGGCTGTGATGTGATTGGCACAGTCATGGGCTGGGGTCTATTTCGGCCTGCTGTCGGCCCGTGAGCTGTTCGGTACGTTTCAGGCACAACCTACTTTTGAGCCTCCTAAAAGCCCATTAAATTTTCTTGCGAAAATAGGGCCGGTGGTTTACTCGGCCTATTAAAGGCCCGAAACTACTAGTAGGCCAGTTTACATTTAGGCCTGTTAATGGACCAAGATGACTGGGCCCATGATGCGGCCCATACATAGTGATGACGGCCCGATTATGTACCATAATTCTATGGTTTGGCCGGTTTACTTTTCATGGAGCGAAGACAGGATATATATACAGTAAAATAACTGCAGCATCGAGAATAAGAAAAAACCTAGACTATACAATAATGAAATGACGGCATATTACATCCACTGGGCATCAAAGTTCACCACTATGATAATAAAGCAGAAGCAGACAACAGATTACATACACTAGGCATCAAAGATTGCCACTAGTGCAAATAAACATGCCGACAAAATAATACACAACCGACAACACTTCAATAGAGTTCAAGAAAGGTTAGCCCTGCTCGGAAGCTGCAGTGCAAGCAGCTGAGCAAGCTGATGGAACTATGCTTGTTTGATGCTTATATCCGCCTCACTTTGAAAGAGAAACAAGCAGACAAATGACAGGTTTTCCACATATAAGTATCAGTGCTGACAATTCATTACTATTCTTATTGACGAATAAAGTGACACAGTTTAAAATATCTTTAACACAATATGCTATTGTTCAGGTTAAGCATGGCAGGAAATTACATTGTGAAGGAGTTGGCAGCTTCACGACACCAATGGATTACAGATCTAGAAATCATAAGTATCAATGGTTAGTGTGCTATCAATTTATCCCATTTCAGATTGGCAAATAAGAGACGGTTTAAATAATAGTAGAATGATATGACATTGTTCATAGTTAAGACATTGCAGAAAATGACATTGTGCTGTAGTGGGTAGGTTCACCACACCACTGGATTATGGATCAAGAACAAAAGCATACATGCAGTGCAAAAGAAGATGACTTGCGGTGTATAGTTAAATTTACATGGTATGAAGAAGGAACTTGGTTGTATAACTGAAAACTTAAAGTGAGAAGGACAAACTTTTGTTTATGAACTACATAATAAACTTTAAACATGCAATTTGATGCAAACACCAAAAATAACAGTTGTTGCAGCCATGCCTAACCAAATATACACAAAAAAGTTTGAAGGCTTGAGAAGGACAAACTAACATTAGTGGTCAAGACCGGCTCGATAAAGCCCTTGTCCATGCTGATGGGGGGGGGATTCAAGAAGTTTACCACAAAATCTTCTTCATAAGCATTGCCTTTATTCTACATTTTGTTAAGAGTAAATATAGATGTGATAATATAAGAAAAAATGTAGAATGTTTAAGATAAGATGAAGAGTGATGCTATAGAACCAAGTAGCTATAATGTAAGTACAGTAATAGAGGAAAAAGGTACAGCCAAGTGTAATGCAGAGCCAAACTTCTTCAGTACCATCGGTTATCCAACCTTATGGTAAGAGTAAATATATATATGATGTCTAGAAAATGGAGGGCAAAGGAAAATAAGCTGCAGAGTGATGGTACATGGACAACTAGCTGTCAACATAAGTACACTGATAAAGGACATCAGGTACTTACAAGAACAATGCAGAGTTAAACCTTTTCATTGGCATTGGATATATTCTACACTAACGTAACCATTAATACATATCAGATAATTTGGAGCGAACAATTGATAAGCAAGCTATCATGCATGCTGCTGTCACATAATGAACCAGGTATGAATGCAAGTACGATACAGGACAACAAGTACTAACAAGAGCAAAGCAACGGGCAGCATATTTGCGACATGCTGTTGTCCTTTTCAAACAGGAATTCTTCTTCGAGCAGAATTCCTGCAAAAGAGATACGTAAGGCACATGCGGAAAAGTAGAAGTTAAAATTGTCATGTGATATCATAGACAATACCTCATCGTGGGAACGAGACCAGTGCATAACAAGGTTTTTCCATTCAATGTCTTCTAAATTTAGCACATGAGACTTCACCAGAAATACATTTATAGACTTGCTATCAAAGTGTCATTTCCTCAGGTAACACCGGTACTGCTGCAATGCTTCCTTGAAAAGCGCAAGCAAGCTTTGCTTGTCATGAATATCCAGATTAACCCTCGCCTACTTACAACAATGTAATGTAAATCATTGATGTGTTCAATCAGCAAAAAACAGGAAAGTAATCACAATGAATAATAGCACTTACACATAAGTGGGACAGGAAGATGTGAAAATGGTTTTTGTCTTCACTATAATCTTCCCATGATGGGAATATATGCATGTAGTCCCTAACAACATTGAAAGCATTGTATTTTAAATTGGTAATAACTGGAATGGGGTTCCAATCTGCAGAATTGGCCATCTCTGCAGTTGGGATAGGTCTTCGGCCGGTGGACTTGCTGTACTTTTTGCTGGAGTGGGATTTTCTATGGTACGACTCGTGCTATGGCTACTGAAATCGGCATACCTTTTGTGGGAGTGCATGTCCTGTGTGGTGGGGCTAGTGGTGGGCCAATGAAGTATGGGTACAGTCTGCTGGAGTCGGTCCTATGTTTTGTGTCACTAGTTGTAGAGCCAATATAAGTGGGGTGCTGTCTGATTCCTCTGTCACCACCACATTTTTCAAGGAATTTGTTGGTGCTCCTTCAGGTTCGGCAATCACCCTCTTCCTTTTTGATGTCTGATGCACAAGAACATCATTTCAGTGGAAAAACATGGTATGATGACATATGTAATATGTATTCACAATGGATGGGCATGGCATCTTGACATATATGATGAGTAAACTAAGTAGATGGCGGTGCAACAAAGTAGAATAAATGCAAGACACCTTATGCAAGATACGCGAAATCAATAAAACCTTGCGAAATTAGAACATGCACCATGATGGGTGAACATGATAGGCCATCTGCCTTCGACTCCTCGAGGTCAGAATAGTCATTAGGACCATATTCTGAACAAGAATTTGCAGGTGGGGAGCGCATGAGTTTCATTGCGTCCAGAATGGCACTCAATGCCTTGGTGCAAATTTTGTTACTCCCTGCAGTGTTCCACAATATTCTTCTGATGCGCGGATTCTGAGATTCATTGTGATTACGTAAAATATCTGAGAAGCATGAAAAAATATATAGTAGTGAGATTATCTTTGTAATGCAGAGGATATTCTAATATAGGGGCTCCATGTAAACCCTTGTGTGCTATCACTGGATTCTGATGAGAGAGCCCATGTGTGCTGTAATTTGGTGCGTGCATTAATATAATCTAGCACATGTACACAAAAACATGGGCTCCAGAAGTAAGGATAGTTGGTAGATGATAGGTTCATAATATACTGATGGCTAGAAAGGCTTCGGATACCAGCTGTCTTCAACTGAAGGTGCGATACTGTTAATATCAATGTAACTCTCAAAGGTGACACGGCTCCCCGCATTTCCTTGCTAATCTTATAGGATTCAAGTGGGCAGGCCACTACAATTCCTATTCCTATGTTTACAAAATCCTACGAATCAAAGAGGCCCGAAGAGTTGAAAGTGTCCATCACAACCGACCGAATAGACCTCTACACTACAAATGTCCCTGCTCCTCTTCACTGCAAGGAACATACTGTACTACTATCATACTCCCTCCATTCCAAAATATAAGTATTTGTAGAGATTTCCACTATGGATCACATACAGATGTATACAGATACATTTTAGAGTGTTGATTCCCTCATTTTGCTCCATATGTAGTCTATGGTGGAATATATACAAATACTTGTATTTAGGAATGGAGAGATTACTTATTAAAGAAGAATAGAAGAGGAACATGCTAAAGAAGAGCAGACAATTTTTGGATAATAAAATGTTCGTTGCACAGTGTCCACACTTGATGAACCAGAACACATTAATAATGCAACTCCCTACTGTCTCTATATGTGTTGCACATGCTTTTCAAAAGTAAAGTAGGAACATTAGCTGACCAATTAAACGTTAGCTGTTTTAGTAATATGAACATCACATCTGATTCGTATTTGAGCAACAAGTTTGGAATTATGAGTGGCACATTGTTTAGCTTGTTGGATTGAGGAGCAGTGCTAAGCAGCTACGATGATGGTACTGAATATAAAGGAATGTCTGCATGCAAGTCGCGTGACTTTCGTCATTTGGGTCAGTCGACCATTTTAGGCGGTTGGATGAATATCCTATGTCTCCTAACCCTTCTTCTTCCTTGTCTCTGATTCTTCCCTTATAGAACACTGCACGGGCCGCCGGCCGAAACACCGAACCCGACTCCCCTGCCCTCCCCTGAACCGCCCCCACCGCCTGTGTTCCTCCGCCACCCCCACCCCCACCCCTTCCCCCACCCGCATCGAGTTTTCTTCGTTTGGCGAGGCCCCACCACTGCCAGTCCACCTTCCCCACCCGAGCCCCTTCCTTCCCTCCGGCGAACTCCAGCGACCTCTCAAAAATCGACTGACCCAATTTTGAAATTTAGTCTACTATCATTTAACTAGCGTGATTATAAAAGGGGAAAACCATAAGCATTGCGAGATAGTGTTGAGCGTGCCATGACAGATCTGAAGGTGCAAACCGGACAAAGGCAACTTTGCAACCAATGTTTGCTTTCAACTAACAAGTAAGATTCTAAGTGATGGACAAAAAACACAGTAAACCAGTAGTGATCTATTTTTTTGCTGACATAAATAACCAGATACGAAAGAGTACCGCCTATGGTGTTGCGCTATGTAAGCATCTACTAACGCGTTGAGGGTGCTGCGGCAGCGATGGCTGTTGGCAGTGTGGAAGCAGATCTAGGAGGGAAGATAGTGGCGGCGAGGGAAATATCCCGGCGCAATGGACGAGACGGTCGTACGAGCGGCATCGGCAAGGAGGACGACGACGCGGATGAAGCGAGAGGACGTTAATCAAGGATCTTGGTCCGAAGCCATGGATGAGAGAGGTCGATTTCTTGTAATGGATGATGGCGTCGGGGTATCAGCTCCGACATGGTGGAGGAGGACGGCGGTGGATAGGGCGGCGGACGGAGGAGGCTGGGGTGGAGAGGGTGTTTTACCGCCCATGGAGTATGAATGGGGAAATGGAGGGAGAGAGGAAGGGGGAACCATGCCTTTAGGGTGTGCTTGTCTCAAATGCGAGGAAATGTACAAAGTTAGCCCCCGTTCAAAATTTCCTACATCACAACAATAATAGTCAGTTGGGGATAGGACGGTAATCTCGCATACACAGAATATTTGTCATCGAAGATTTCGGCCGAGGAGAGTTTGTTTTGGCGCCCACTGTGTATGAATCCGGGTGAGAGGTGGTTATGTCACGTTTGAGTGAAATTACAAACCTGCCCCTATCAAGACCTATTGAAATCGAGCCGACATGTGTTGCGTGTCATAGAGAGGCGGTAATTTCCATCTCCCATATTTTGGTTTCGGGGGCTTACTGCGAGCTTGGCCGCTTCGTTCAATTTTTTTGAGAAAAAGCTTGCACATTTACCATGCCAGCTCAATTCCAATCCATTTTGTATTCTATTTTTGTTCGGGCAGGGTCCATTTTTGATTGGAATAAAATTCTATATACATCATTTTTTATATATATTTCAAAAGCACAACAAAGAATTATGCTCCTATATATATATATATATATATATATATATAATAGGGGCATTTACATCTATGCCCCTAACTGGATCCCACTACTCAGATTTACCCCTAACTTTAGGGGGTGCTCAAATTTGCCCCTCTGCCGTCAGTTTCACTTATAGAAATGCCCCTCCATGTTGTTTCCGTCCGGTCAAGGCTGTTTGACCGCTAACTTGCCATCAGTTTGACATATTTACCCCTCACCCAATCTTATGTGTTCGATGCATTATCTCTTTCATTCTCTCGCTCGACCCGCAAGCTCTCTCTTCCCCCAAATCGCAGTGTAACCCTAACCCTAACACTAGCACCTTCGATCTTCGGGAACCACAGCTCTAGATCAATGGCGGCCGCGGTGGAGATTCCATTGGTCTGACTCCGTATGCTGCGTTGCTGCGGATGGAGGGTGACGATGCTTGCGGTGGCGGCGACCAAGAAGGGAGCTCAACACCAGCGATGGATGCATCGCTTGGGCAAGTCCTTTCTTTTAGATCTGAAGCATCTTCTTTGCTCTGTTTAGTTATTCTACTTGGATCTATTGGTTGCTGCGTTCGTAGTGCTCATTTTGTGCGTTTTCCCTATTTTCCATGATTATGCGTTGGGTGGGACATATTTGTCCGGATTGTAGGATGCAAACGACCCTGCTAGTTCCTGCTGGTACAAAAGCAGTGGAAACAGGGTTCTCATTTCCTTTGGTTGTGGAGAGCACACTGAAGTTTGAAAAATTTAGATCTGTGATTTTTCTAAATACCCTTGGGGAATACATGATGCGGTAGAATTCATGTACTGGAACATTGATAGTGATGTTTGGGTCCTAGTACAATGTGATGATGAGCTAGGAAAAATGTTTACAACACATGAATGGGTCCCAGTCAAATTGGAGATCAATGTTATACAAAGAAAAGGAGGACAAACATAAAGCAATGGAAAAAGATCACAATCTACTAGTTCTAGAGGCAGGAACATTCAATCCAAGGGGAGAAAAAGAACTGTTAACATTTCATAGCATGAGTCCAGTAAGAACAGAGTTGCAGATGCAGTAGAGAGCTCTATGCAGGTACCAGGAACACCAACAGTGCAAGTCCCTAGTCATGCATGTCCTAGTAGTAGCATAGATTCTGCTGATCCAAATATTGAAGAGGGACTTCTTGATGATTGGCCTACAGATGATGAGGATGAAAGGCTTTTCCCACAGTTTTTTGCAAGGCAGGTGGCCAAAAAGAAAGATGAGGAGGCGGAAGAAGATTATATTCCACCACCAGAAGGAATGTTTGATGAGCCAGGTGAAGATGAGTTGGAGGAGGACATGGACATGGGATACAATGAGGATTCAGATGAGGGATGGCCAGATGTGTAGTACAATAGAGATGATCCTTCTTTCAAAGAAGGAACTGTATTTTCCAGTGCTTTAGACTGTAGGAATGCAGTAGCCACTTTATCAATAAAGACTCAAAGTGAATTTGTAATAGACAAAAGTGATCCAACCAGGTTGACTGTTCATTGTGCTTATAAGAGGTGTAGGTGGAGGATGCATGCCTATTTAATGAGGCATAGCACACTATTTCAGGTATTAACTTAAGTTAGTAACACTGGATGCATGCATAGTTTCATGGAAATTTTATTATCTACTGCACCACATATGTCCTAACATGTATTTCAACTTTCATAATTGCAGGTCAAAGTGAACAAGACTGCTCATACTTGTCCAAGTGTCAACAGAAGGAAAAGACTGAAGTCAGCCAAGAGCAGATGGGTTGGTGGTGCTATGAAGAACTGGGTTTTAGAGGATTCAGAGATTGGAATTAGATAGTTGCAGAAGAACCTGAAGAGAAAATATGGCCTGGAGGTGCCATACATGAGAGTGTTCTATGGGAAACAAATGGCACTTGACAACATCTATGGTAAGTGGACCGACTCCTTTCAACTATTGTATACTCTCAAGGCAGAAGTTGAGAAAGCATCTCCTGGCAGTGTAGTAAACATTGATAAGCACACTGTAGAGTACAAAATAAATGGAAAAAGTAGACAGAAAGAGTGCTTTAGGAGAGTGTTTGTTTCATTCAAAGCATGCCGGCAAGGTTTTTTGGATGGATGTTGGCCATATCTTGCAGTAGATGGCACATCATTAAATGGAAGATATAGAGGGCAACTTGTTAGTTCATGTGTAGTGGATGCTTGCAACTAGATCTTCCCAGTAGCATTTGGAGTTTTTTAGTCTGAAAATATAGAAAGTTGGACATGGTTTTTCCAAAATTTAAAAAACCTAATAGGGCATCCACCAGGTCTTGTTATCCACACAGATGCATGGAAAGGACTAGAGACTGTTGTAGAAGATGTATTCATAGGAGTGGAGCACAGAGAATGCATGAGGCATTTGGCAGCCAATTTTTCCAGAAAAATTAAAGGTAAATTTTTTGATGAAAATTTATGGCCTTGTTCATTAACATATAGCATGAAAAAACACAACTACCATCTTAGACAGTTGTACATCAAGCCTGGTGTGAAAGATTACTTAGAGGAGCATCACACCAAGCTATGGACCAGGGCCCTCTTCAATGAAATTTGCAAAGTTGATTATGTGAACAACAATCTAGCTGAGTCATTCAATTCCAAAATTAGGAAGTGTAAGGGGGTACACAATGTGGACTTGCTTTACAAAATAATGCAGTTCATAATGGAGAAGTTTGACTTGAGATAGCAGATTGCAGCTGCCACATCCATTGGGCAAATAATAATCCCCAAAATCATGATAATTCTTCATGCTAAATCTAAAGATCTTGATATGACCATAGTGAAAAGAAGCACATTTGAGGCAGAAATTACTGCAATTGACAAGGAAAAAAGAGAGTGGAGATATCTTATTAATTTGGAAACACGATGTTGTAGTTGTAGAAAGAGGCAAATAACAGGACAACCATGCATACATGCTCTATACTTTATCACTTCAATGAGGTCCGGTCAGTGAGATTGATCAGTATGTACATGAGTATTTCTCTGTGGCAAAATTCAATGCAACTTATGCTGATAATTTTCCACTTTTGGAGGGCAAGCAACGATGGGATGTGGTAAATCCAGGATTTAAATTGTGTGCTCCAATGCAAAATAGGCCCCCTGGCAAACCTAGTAAGACAAGAATTAGAGCAAAATCGAGGGAAAATACTTGGAGCAAGAAAGAAAAAGTGTTCAAGATGTGGAAAGCTTGGGCACCATGGCAGCCACTACAAATAGTCAATTGACCCTGCATTTGGAGAAGAAGAACAGTGGGGTGTGATAACCCACAAGTATAGGGGATCGCAACAGTTTTCGAGGGTAGAGTATTCAACTCAAATTTATTGATTCGTCACAAGGGGAGCCAAAGAATATTCTCAAGTATTAGCAGCTGAGTTCTCAATTCAACCACACCTGGAAACTTAGTATCTGCAGCAAAGTGTTTAGTAGCAAAGTAATATGATAGTGGTGGTAACGGTAACAAAAGTAAAGACATCAAAAGTAATGTTTTTGGTATTTTTTAGTGATTGTAACAGTAGCAACGGAAAAGTAAATAAGCGAGAACCAGTATATGGAAAACTCGTAGGCACCGAATCAGTGATGGATAATTATGTCGGATGTGGTTCCTCATGTAAGAGTTATAACATAGGGTGACACAGAACTAGCTCCAGTTCATCAATGTAATGTACGCATGCATTCCGAATATAGTCATACGTGCTTATGGAAAAGAACTTGCATGACATGTTTTGTCCTACCCTCCCATGGCAGCGGGGTCCTATTGGAAACTAAGGGATATTAGGGCCTCCTTTTAATAGAGAACCGGAACAAAGCATTAGCACATAGTGAATACATGAACTCCTCAAACAATGGTCATCACCGGGAGTGGTTCCGATTATTGTCACTTCGGGGTTGCCAGATCATAACACATAGTAGGTGATTGTAGACTTGCAAGCTAGGATCAAGAACTCACATATATTCATGAAAACATAATAGGTTCAGATCTGAAATCGTGGCACTCGGGCCCTAGTGACAAGCATTAAGCATAGCAAAGTCATAGCAACATCAATCTCAAAACATAGTGGATACTAGGGATCAAACCCTAATAAAACTAACTCGATTACATGATAAATCTCATCCAACCGATCACCGTCCAGCAAGCCTATGATGGAATTACTCACGAACGGCGGTGAGCATCATGAAATTGGTGATGGAGGATGGTTGATGATGACAACGGCGACGAATCCCCCTCTCCGAAGCCCCGAACGGACTCCAGATCAGCCCTCCCGAGAGAGATTATGGCTTGGCGGCGGCTCCGTATCGTAAAACGCGATGATTTCTTCTCTCTTATTTTTTTCTCCCCGAAAGCCAATATATGGAGTTGGAGTTGGCGTCGGAGGGCCACCAGGGGGCCCACGAGGTAGGGGGGCGCACCCTAGGGGGGCGCCCCCCACCCTCGTGGACATGGTGTGGGCCCCCTAGTCTTCATCTTTGGCGAGGATTTTTTATTATTTATTCTAAGATATTCCGTGGAGTTTCAGGTCATTCCGAGAACTTCTATTTCCTGCACATAAAACAACACCATGGCAATTCTGCTGAAAACAGCGTCAGTCCGGGTTAGTTCCATTCAAATCATACAAGTTAGAGTACAAAACAAGGGCAAAAGTGTTTGGAAAAGTAGATACGACGGAGACGTATCAACTCCCCCAAGCTTAAACCCTTGCTTGTCCTCAAGCAATTCAGTTGACAAACTGAAAGAGAAAAAGAAAAACTTTTACAAACTTTGTTTGCTCTTGTTGTTGTAACATGAAAAGCCAGCATTCAAGTTTCAGCAAATATTATGAACTAACCATACTAACAATAGCACAAAGGTCTCACAATTACTCATATCAATAGCATAATCAGCTAGCGAGCTATAATAACAAAACTCGGATGACAACACTTTCTCAAAATAATCATAACATGATATAAGAAAATGATATCTCGCTAGCCCTTTGTGAGACCGCGAAACATAAATGCAGAGCACCTTTAAAGATCAAGGACTGACTAAACATTGTAATTTATGGTAAAAGAGATCCAGTCAAGTCATACCCAATATAAACCAATTATAATTAATGCAAACGACAGTGTGCTCTCCAGCAGGTGCTTTTTAATAAGAAGTATGATGACTCAACATAAAAGTAAATAGATAGGCCCTTTGCAGAGGGAAGCAGGGATTTGTAGAGGTGCCAGAGCTCGGTTTTAAAACAGAGATTGAATAAAATTTTGAGTGACATACTTTTGCTGTCAACGCAACAACTATGAGATGATGATATCTTTCATGCTAAACAAATTATAGGCGGTTCCCAAACAGAATGGTAAAGTTTATAATCCCCCTCCTCCACAGGCATCAATCCATGGCTTGCTCGAAACAACGAGTGCCTCCAACATTCAACGGGTCCCAGGGGGATTTTTTTTGCAATTTTTTTGATTTAGTTTGAATAAAGCATGGGACTGGGCATCCCGGTGACCAGCCATTTTCTCGTGAATGAGGAGCGGAGTCCACTCCTCTTGAGAATAACCGCCTAACATGGAAGATAAGGGAAGCCCTAGTTGAGACATGAGCTGCTCGAGCATACAAAATTGAATTTCATTTGAAGGTTTGGAGTTTGGCACATACAAATTTACTTGGAACGACAGGTGAATACCGCATATAGGTAGGTATAGTGGACTCATATGGAACAACTTTGGGGTTTAAGGAGTTTGGATGCACAAGAAGTATTCCCGCTTAGTACAGGTGAAGGCTAGCAAAAGACTGGGAAGCGACCAACTGGGAGAGCGACAACAGTCATAAACATGCATTAAAATTAGTTTACACCGAATACAAGCATGAGTAGGATATAATCTACCATGAACATAAATATCATGAAGGCTATGTTGATTTGATTCAACTACATGCGTGAACATGTGCCAAGTCTAGTCACTCAGTTCATTTAAAGGAGGATACCATCCCATCATACCACATCATGATCATTCTAATAGCATGTTGGCACGCAAGGTAAACCATTATAACTCATAGCTAATAAAGCATGGCACAAGCAACTATAATCTCTAAATGTCATTGCAAATATTCTTACTTCATAATAGCTAACTCAGGAACGATGAATCATCATATTTACAAAAACAAGAGAGGTCGAATTCATACCAGCTTTTCTCATCCCAATAAGTCCATCATATATCATCATTATTGCCTTTCACTTGCACGACCGAATGATGTGAATAATAATAAGAGTGCACGTGCATTGGACTAAGCTGGAATCTGCAAGCATTCAATAAACAGGAGAAGACAAGTAATATGGGCTCTAAGTTAAATAAACAATCATGCATATAAGAGCCACTTCAACAATTGAATCATGGTCTTCTCCTACTAACCCCCAAAGAAAAGAAAAGAAAATAAATAAAAACTATTTACACGGGAAAGCTCCCAACAAGCAAAAGAAGAACGGGAAGTATTTTTGGGTTTTCCTTTTTAATTACTACAGCAAAGAAATAAACTACTACTAATTTTTTGTTTTTCTTAAGGTTTATTAAACACACAAGAAGAAAGAAGGAAAAAGAAAAATAAACTAGCATGGATATTACAGTGAAAGAGTATGAACACCGACATCTAGCAATGAGTGTGTGTGAACATGAATGTAATGTTGGTGGGAAATACGTACTCCCCCAAGCTTAGGCTTTTGGCCTGAGTTGGTCTATTGCCAGGGATGGCCTGGCGGATACCCGTAGGTGAAGCTGGGGTCATACCGTGACGAAGAAGGCTTCAGCTGCCATTGGCTGGCAACCTCCTCTGGATCCCAAGAATAAACAGATAGTCGTGGAGGCTCATCTTGTGGCTCCGGTTCCGGGGCTGGTGCAGAATTCTGATAGGCTTGAACAGCCGATCACGGAACGATGTGAGGACCTGCATATAAGTTAAACAAAGAGGGAGCAGGCAAAGTAATAGTCTCAGGGTGATGTTTATCAAAGTACAATTTATATTTGAGGTCCCCTTCACGACTCTTTACAAGAAAGTCATGCGCTAGCATACTCCTATAATCTAAATAAGCACGGGGCAGCGATGTTTCCTCTTTCTCCTCATGCCCAATAGGTATTTCAAAATATTCAGCTAGGCATGAAGCATAAATTCCTCCAAAGGTGGGGCCCTTAGTACGGTTCAGACTTAACCGTCTAGCAACAATTCCACCCATACTAATAGAGTTATTGCGGTATAAACCATGGAACAAAATGATGACATCAGGAACACTAAGGTTTCCACAGTTTCTGTGACCTATCAGGCAACGACTAGCAAATAAGGCAAAGTAGCGTAAAACAAGAAAATGTATGCTAGTAATTCTTGCATCAAAAACCTTCCTGGTTTCTCCCACCGTGATAGTGTTAATAAGAGCTTCTACTTCGTTACGGTGTAGTTCATCCAAGGTGCCCTCAAAGGGTATTTTGCAAACCTCGCAAAATTCAACTAATGGCATCCTCATAACAACGTCATATAAATGAAACTCTACTGATGGAGGTGAATTCTTAGGGAAAATGTAGAAATTTTGCACAAAAGTATTTGTGAGTAAGAGATACTGATGACGTTGGTCGCGGAGGAAGTCGGTGAGGCCAACATTCTCAATTAATAAATAGAAATCTTCATAAATCCCAGCTCTCCTCAAGAAGTCATCGGAAGGCCATTCACACGGCCGGACCTCCACGGTGCGAGGAAAATTAAATTTGGGCTTCTGTTCTTCTTCCTTTTGTTTTTCCTTCGAGCTTCGGCTCGACGAGCCCCTCAAAAGTCTCTTCATTATTTCTGAAACAATCTAAAAATTTTAGTAACTTCAAAAAGTGAACCAACTTCAATAAAATTGATAGAAACTACTCCCACGAGTGCCTAGAGCCTAAATCAAGCATTAGAACTACTTGGGACCATATGAATTTGACATGCAAGCTCAAGAACATGGTCACCTATGCAGTATAAATTTGCAATGAATAGAGCACTAGAACAAAAACTAATTGGACCAATGGAGGAGTCACATACCAAGGAACAATCTCCCCAAGCAGTTTTGCGAGAGGTGCTTTGAGCAAGGAGATCGAAAATCACAGCAACCGGGGCTGGAACTCGTGCTTGAGTTGGTTTTTCGTGTTTGTGTGAGGCAGAGAAATAAGATGGGTGCAGGGATAAGTGAAGGAGGGCCACCATGGGCCCACGAGGCAGGGGGCGCGCCTAAGGGGGTAGGGCGCGCCCTCCACCCTCGTGGCCAGGTGGCAGCTCCCCCGCGGTGATTTTTGCACAGTAAATTCTCAAATATTCTCGAAAAAAATCATATTAAATTGGCATGGCATTCTGAGGACTTTTATTTTCGGGATATTTCTATATTGCACGGATAAGTCAGGAGACAGACAGAAAAATACTATTTTACTTTATTTCTACCAAATAACAGAAAATATAAGGAGGGTACAGAAGGTTGTGCTTCTAGTTTCATCCATCTCATGTTCATCAAAAAGATTCCACTAACAAGGTTGATCAAGTCTTGTTAACAAACTCATTCTGATTAACATGGAACCGGAGAAATTTCGAATAACACTAAGTTACCTCAACGGGGATATGAAAATCCCTAACAATAAGAATATCATACTTTTTCTTGACAGTAGGGAGAGGAAATTCAAAACCTCCAAATATAATTGATGGAATTTTTCCAGTAGAATTGATACTGTAAACTTGAGGTTGTTTCCTCAGAAAGTGTACCGTGTGCTCATTGCCATTAACATGAAAAGTGACATTGCCTTTGTTGCAATCAATAATAGCCCCTACAGTATTAAGGAAAGGTCTTCCAAGAATAATAGACATACTATCATCCTTGGGAATATCAAGAATAACAAAGTCCGTTAAAATAGTAACGTTTGCAACCACAACAGGCACATCCTCACAAATACCGACAGGTATAGCAGTTGATTTATCAGCCATTTGCGAAGATATTTAGGTAGGTGTCAACTTATTCAAGTCAAGTCTACGATATAAAGAGAGAGACATAGCACTAACACCGGCTCCAAGATCACATAATGCAGTTTTAGCATAGTTTCTCTTAATGGAGCATGGTATAGTAGGTACTCTGGGATCTCCAAGTTTCTTTGGTATTCCACCCTTAAAAGTATAATTAGCAAGCATGGTGGAAATTTCAGCTTCCGGTATATTTCTTTTATTAGTAATAATATCCTTCATATACTTAGCATAAGGATTTGTTTTGAGCACATCAGTTAATCGCATACGCAAAAAGATAGGTCTAATCATTTCAGCAAAGCGCTCAAAATCCTCATTGTCCTTTCTCTTGGACGGTTTTGGAGGAAAAGGCATGGGTTTCTGAACCCATGGTTCCCTTTATTTACCATGTTTCCTAGCAACAAAGTCTCTTTTATCATAACGTTGATTCCTTGATTGTGGGTTATCAAGATCAACAGCAGGTTCAACTTCTACATCATTATCATTACTAGGTTGAGCATTACCATGAACATCATCATTAACATTTTCACTAGGTTCATATTCATTACGAGATTGTGTTTCAGCATCAGACATAGAGATATCATTTGGATTCTCAGATGGCTCAGCAATAGGTTCACTAGAAGTTTGCAAAGTCCTATCATTCTTCTTTTTCTTCCTTTTAGAAGAACTAGGTACATCAATATCATTTCTCTGAGAATCTTGCTCGATTCTCTTAGGGTGGCCTTCAGGATACAAAGGTTCCCGAGTCATTCTACAAGTTCTAGTAGCCACTCTAACAGCATAATCATTTTTCTTACTATTCATTTCATCAAGCACTTCTTTTTGAGCTTTAAGTACTTGTTCTACTTGAGTGGTAACCATAGAAGCATGTTTGCTAACAAGTTTAAGTTCACCTCTAATATCAGCCATATAATCACCCAAGCATTTAATCATATAAGCATCTTGTTTTAATTGTCTACCAAAATAAGCATTAAAGTCATCTTGCTTAAACATAAAGTTATCAAACTCATCCAAGCACTGACTAGCAATTTTAGTAGGAGGGACTTCATCTTTATCATATCTATAGAGAGAATTTACCTTTACTACCTGTGTCGGGATATCGGGATCAGGAGGTTCTTCAGTGAATAAGGAATTTAGATCATATACTTCTTCAAAAGGCGGTAAATTAAGACCATATATTACTTCAATAGGAGGTAAATTCTTGACATCTTCAGCTTTAATACCTTTTTCTTTCATAGATTTCTTTGCCTCTTGCATATCTTCGGGACTGAAAAATAGAACACCTCTTTTCTTCGGAGTTGGTTTAGGAATAGGCTCAATATTTGGCTCATAAATTGGCTCAGGAGCTAGCTCGGGAGGTGCCCAATTATTTTCATTTGTCAACATATTATTCAATAAAATTTCAGCTTGATCCGGTGTTCTTTCCCTGAAAAGAGAACCAGCACAACTATCCAGGTAATCTCTGGAAGCATCGGTTAGTCCATTATAAAAGATATCAAGTATTTCAGGTTTCTTAAGAGGATGATCAGGCTAAGCATTAAGTAACTTGAGAAGCCTCCCCCAAGCTTGTGGGAGACTCTTTTCTTCAATTTGCACAAAGTTATATATTTCCCTCAAGGCAGCTTGTTTCTTATGAGTAGGGACATATTTAGCAGAAAAGTAATAGATCATATCCTACGGACTTTGCACACAACCAGGATCAAGAGAATTAAACCATATCTTAGCATCACCCTTTAATGAGAACGGAAATATTTTGAGTAAATAAAGGTAGCGTGAACTCTCATTATTAGTAAACAGGGCAGCTATATCATTTAACTTAGTAAGATGTGCCACAATAGTTTCAGATTCATAGCCATAAAAAGGATCAGATTCAACCAAAGTAATTATATCTGGATCAACAGAAAAATCATAATAATCCTTATCGGGAACACAAATCGGTGAAGTAGCAAAAGCAGGGTCGAGCCTCATTCTATCTCTAAAAGATTCTTTACTCCATTTAACTAGCAACCTCTTAAGTTCGTATCTATCCTGACAAGCAAAAATAGCTGCAGAAGATTCCACATCAAAAAGATAACCTTCAGGAATAGCAGGCATATTTTCATCATCACTCTCATCATTGTATTTAGATTCAATAATTTCTCTTTCTTTAGACCTAGAAATTTTCTCATCTAGAAATTCACCAAGGGGCACAGTAGTATCAAGCATAGGAGTAGTTTCATCATAAGTATCATGCATAGCAGAAGTGGCATCATCAATAACATGCGACATATCAGAGTTCATAGCAGTAGCAGGTTTAGGTGTCGCTAACTTACTCATAACAGAAGGTGAATCAAGTGCAGAGCTAGATGACAGTTCCTTACCTCCCCTCGTAGTTGAGGGATAAATTGTTGTCTTAGCGTCTTTCAAGTTCTTCATAGTGTCCAGCAGATATAAATCCCAAGTAACTCAAGGAATAGAGCTATGCTCCCCGGCAACGGCGCTAGAAAAAGGTCTTGATAACCCACAAGTATAGGGGATCGCAATAGTTTTCGAGGGTAGAGTATTCAACCCAAATTTATTGATTCAACACATGGGGAGCCAAAGAATATTCTCAAGTATTAGCAGCTGAGTTGTCAATTCAACCACACCTAGAAACTTAGTATCTGCAGCAAAGTGTTTAGTAGCAAAGTAATATGATAGTGGTGGTAACGGTAACAAAAGTAAAGTCAACAAAAGTAATGTTTTTGGTATTTTGTAGTGATTGTAACAGTAGCAACGAAAAAGTAAATAAGCGAGAACCAGTATATGGAAAACTCGTAGGCACCGGATCAGTGATGGATAATTATGTCGGACGTGGTTCGTCATGTAACAGTTATAACATAGGGTGACACAGAACTAGCTCCAGTTCATCAATGTAATGTAGGCATGTATTCCGAATATAGTCATACATGCTTATGGAAAAGAACTTGCATGAAATATTTTGTCCTACCCTCCCGTGGCAGCGGGGTCCTATTGGAAACTAAGGGATATTAAGGCCTTCTTTTAATAGAGAACCGGAACAAAGCATTAGCACATAGTGAATACATGAACTCCTCAAACTATGGTCATCACCGGGAGTGGTTCCGATTATTGTCACTTCGGGGTTGCCGGATCATAACACATAGTAGGTGACTATAGACTTGCAAGATAGGATCAAGAACTCACATATATTCATGAAAACATAATAGGTTCAGATCTGAAATCATGGCACTCGGGCCCTAGTGACAAGCATTAAGCATAGCAAAGTCATAGCAACATCAATCTCAGAACACAGTGGATACTAGGGATCAAACCCTAACAAAACTAACTCGATTACATGATAAATCTCATCCAACCCATCACCGTCCAACAAGCCTACGATGGAATTACTCATGCATGGTGGTGAGCATCATGAAATTGGTGATGGAGGATGGTTGATTATGACGACGGCGATGAATCCCCCTCTCCGGAGCCCCAAACGGACTCCAGATCAGCCCTCCCGAGAGAGATTAGGGCTTGGCGGCGGCTCTGTATCGTAAAACGCGATGGTTTCTTCTCTCTTATTTTTTTATCCCCGAAAGACAATATATGGAGTTGGAGTTGGCGTCGGAGGGCCACCAGGGGGCCCACAAGGTAGGGGGGCGCGCCCTAGGGGGCGCCCCCCACCCTCGTGGACAGGGTGTGGGCCCCCTACTCTTCATCTTTGGCGAGGATTTTTTATTATTTATTCTAAGATATTCCATGGAGTTTTAGGTCATTCCGAGAACTTTTATTTCCTGCACATAAAACAACACCATGGCAATTCTGCTGAAAACAGCGTCAGTCCGGGTTAGTTCCATTCAAATCATACAAGTTAGAGTCCAAAACAAGGGCAAAAGTGTTGATAATGCAACTGATGAACCTCTAGGTACAAATGATGTACAAGAAGTTGCAATCGATGAAGCTACAGATGTTGCATATGCAATAGAAGCTGAGCGTTCAGTACAAGATGGAGATGCACCAACTCCTGTGGCAGTTAATACAACTGCTGCTACAGATGTTGCTGCAGCAGATCCAACAATTGAGCATGTGCCCTGCCAGGATGCAACAACAGTTTGTAGTGCTGTGAGGTAAATTTTTTTGCTTCTGTGATAGTTTGAGTGTTATATAACTGCCTACTGTCATTTTTTGAGTGTTATATAACTGACTTCTGTCATTCATTTATAAATTTGCAGCCCAAGAAAGAACTACAAAAGACTAGCTGAGAGAGGACAATCACCACTAAAGAAGAAGATGAAAGCTGCAGAAGAAGAGGAGACTATAGGTTCTGTCATCGGTAGCAACAATTTGAGCAGGTCTTCTACTCCAGTTCTAACCAAGAAAGTGAGATCCATGAGGATTTCTAGTGTCACGCCCAATATGCGACCCTATCCTAAAGGAACTCGAAGGTCCCACCAAGGATAGAAGCGCATATTAAACGCTATTGCAAGGTGGATATCATTACATCATACCATTACATAATACATGGGGATACATACAAAAGGCATACGATGCCACATGAGTACAGCAACATCATACACAAGAGCAACATCCGACTACGGATGAAACACAAACAGAAACTCAAACGACATCCACCCTGCTAGCCCAGGCTGCCGACCAGGACCTATCCCCTGAATGAAGAAGAAGCAGAAGAAGAACCACAAGATAAGCATACATCGCTCTCACATCATGATCATCGCATTACCTGTACCTGCAACTATTGTTGTAGTAATCTATGAGCCACGAGGACTCAGCAATCCAATGACCATGGGTATCAAGACTAGCAAAGCTTAAAGGTTATGGAAAGGGTAAGTGGTGAGGTTGCTGCAGCGACTCAGCATGAAATGGTGGCTAACTTACGAGTACAAGAATAAGATGAGAAGCTACGCAAATGGTCGCCAAACTAGTAATGATCAAGAAGTGATCCTGAACTACTTATGTTCAAACATAACACCATCATGTTCTCTTCTTGACCCACTCGAAAAGAGACCATCACGGTTACACACACAGTTGGGTATTTTAATTCGAGTCTGGTGTCAGGTTCTCTACAACCGGATATTAACAAATTCCCATCTGCCACATAACCACGGGCACGGCTCTCGAAAGTTTAAACCCTGCAGGGGTGTCCCAACTTAGCCCATTATAAGCTCACGATCCGCGGAGACAATCCTCCCTCGAGGGACATCTGATCAGACTTAGGGTCCCGGTGCACAAGACATTTCGACAATGGTAAAAAAACAACAAGACCTCCCAGTGTGTCGACAAATCCCGATAGGATCCGCACGTATCTCATTCTCAGGGCACAACGGATAGGCCAGATGTCGGGTTGGCTGAGACTCTGGTCGCCCAGGGGGCGCCGGACATCGCCTAGGTTGGACCAACACTCAGAGGAGCATTGGCCCGGGGGTTGATTAAAAAATACTAGGGGGCCGACGAAAATCCCCTATTTAAGTTTAAGTTGTTATTAGGCAAATGGAAAACCAATGTTGGGCCTTGCTAGAAGAGTTTTATTCAAAGCGAACTATCAAGAGGGTCCCATACCCCTCACCGTGTTAGGGATGAAAAATCAAGGAACATAACACCGGTATGACGGAAACTAGGGCGGCAAGAGTGGAACAAAACACCCGGCATAAGGCCGAGCCTTCCACCCTTTACCAAGTGTATAGATGCATTAATTAAATAAGAGATGTTCTGATATCCCAAAATATCCATGATATCCATGTTCCAACATGGAACAACCTGTAACTCCACCTGCAAGTAGCAACACTATAAGAAGGGCTGAGCAAAGCAGTAACACAGCTAAACAATGGTTTGCTAGGAAGGGTGAGAAAGGTTAGAGGCTGTCATGGCAATTTGGGAGGCTTGATAAACAAGTGGTTGGTAGCGCAACATAGCGATAGCATCGAGATATCTATCATAGCAAAGATAGTAGTGAAATATAGGGTGACAGTCATCTTGCCTGAAATCCCGCTATAAAGAAGAATGAGTCCGTGAAGAAGACGAATGGGCGAAGTCGAACCAAGCGTAGTCGAACAAATCCTCATGGTCGCAACGAAACAGGAACTATCGAGAAGAAGCACAACCGGAAAGAAGCAAACAACATGGTAAACACACAACACATAAACATGGCACGATGCTAAACCAAGGATGATACATGACAAGGCTATATGATGGTACTCATGGCAAGAGATGATGCATATAAGAACAACACATGAAAGCAAGTTTAAATGAGGCCCGAAACAACATATAACAAATCCGGTAAGTCCTCATATGCAAATTTCTAAATTTATCCAGATCTGAATAAAGCATTATGTTCAAGTTGTTAAACAACAAGTTAAGATGCACCAAGATGATCTATACAAGATTCTAGTCAAGTTACATATAAAGTTCATTTAATTCGGAGATATGCCCTAGAAGATATGAGCAAAACAAGTTAAACGTGGCATTGATGCAAAATGCATACAAACATCAAGCACACACCTCAAAAAAAGGATTCAACATGACATGATGAAACTACATGCAATCCTAAGCAAGTTTCGTAGGGAGCATGCTCAAAATGGAGCAACGGTGCAACACATACACTCCAAACAAGTTATAACAACAATCTGTCCAAAACAGCAACTAGGCACTTTGCAATCATCAAAACAACATACTACAGGAATCATATGAGCACAAACTTGAAATTCACTTCAAGTACAGATAACATACTTCAAATATCATTAAGGTTCAGGTTCATAGGCATCAATATTAAACCAATACGATCAATGCAAAACGCAACTTTATAACACAGGGACATATACATGAGCAGAGTTAATATCATGACATGTTGGAGGCATGAAACAAAGATACTCCATCACCTATACATAGCAAACAAGGGCATGGCATAAAAGTACATAGACAAAAGAGCAAATAACATCAATACATGATATGCATATGGTTCATGGATTAGTGGGAACCAACAAGACAAGATTGAATTTTGAAACAGTTTCAGCAAGTGTAAAACAACAACATTATGATCACATGTTTGCAAGGTCAGAACAGAGGCATATGACATACAAAATTTTCAAACTTGGCATGTGAACAAATATGGGCATCTCCAAATTACTCATAGCATACTTTAACACATGTAATTGGAGCATCTCCAAAAGAGGCATGGATCAATCAACAATAAGCTCACAACTTGGCATCATGGAGTTAACAGAAAACTGGAACAACATATAGGCATGTTCATGGCAATGAAAATATATGCTACATGACATATATGAGTCTTCAAATGGCATGGAATGATAGAGCTTAATATGAAAAACAAAACATGCCAACTAAGCATCTCCAGATTATGCATGGATTAATTGACAGCATCAAGCAAACATAGAAACATGATATGACAGATTCAGCATTGGCAGAACATTAACAACGAGTAGCCCACTTCACGAGCTTGATGTACTCACTACAGGGCATATCAAAATACATGGATTGCACCCCTATAAATATGGCATAATTATGCTACTAAAAGATGTAGACATGATCGTCAAAATAAAATCACACAAAAATATATAAAAATGACAAAAGGGCAAGTTATAACAGTTCCCAGTAGTTAACAACAACATGTACTTTTGCAACAAAGATTAAGATATCAACATGCTCACTAACATGAATGCAAAGCACACAAACATGTAGGGCATGAAGAGCAGAACATGTGCATATCAAGATCATCACCATAGGATCGACATGGACAAAGTTATAGCACTCGCAAGATGCATACATGATGTTAACAATCAGCAAATTCCAGCAGTTTATATCAATTAGCAGTTCTGCAACGAAGATTAAGGCATCAATATGAACAGTAACAAGCAAGCAATAGTACATCAACATGAAGAGCATCACAAGATGAACGTTTTTACATATCATACAACATCATAGGACAATTAAGCACAAAGATAGAAGCAGTCAAACATTCCTATATGACATGATGAAATTTGGGGACTTGGCAGTTTTTCCCGAAAAAAACAGGGATGGGCAGTGGGCTTCTCACTCATGGGCTCGACCCAGTCGGAGGAGAGGCCCAAGGGGCGTGGGGAGCTAGGCCGTGGGGCCTGCAGGGCCCATGCGGGCGGCGGTGGGAGCTGGGCTGTGGGGCCTGTGGGGCCCATGCGGGCGGCGGTGGGAGCTCGTCGTCCTCCTCGATCCCGCTTGGACCAGGGAGGCAGGGGTGGCGGCGGCTGATGGCGGCACCGGCGGGGACGCAGGGAGGACGCGAGGCCACGGTGGACACCGGATCCGGAGGCGGCGGCTCCGTTTCTGGGGTGTGACAGGGTTCGCAAGCGCAGGGAAGGGACGCGGAGGGCGGCCGTCGGCGGAGGACGAGGTGGCACGGCGGAGCTCGGCGCTAGGGGTCAGGGCGTTGAGCACGGACGACGCGAGGGTGGCAGAGGAGCGGGGCGGCGCGACCGGGGTCGTCGACGGCGGATCCGGAGGCCTGGTCGCCGGAGGCGGTGGCGGTGAGATCGACCGGCACCGGGGTCGAGCGGGAGCTCTGTGACGACCATCCTCGGGCGCGAGGAGGTGGGGATTTGGGCCCCGATGGGCTTCCCAGGGCTCGATCTGGGTCCTGGCAGGCCGCGGTGGTGGGGCTGGACAGGGGCGACTTGTCGGTGGGCGGTTGGCTAGAAGCGGCGGCGGGGTGGCGGCGCGGCCAGTGGGGGTGCGCCACTTGGAGGCGGTGGGCTTGGCCGGCACGGAAAACGAGGCAGAGGTGGGAGGTGGTGGCGGCTGCAGGTTAGGGGAGAGGTTAGGCTAGGCTAGACTACGGCTTAGTCCGAAAATGGACTCGGGGGGTTCTATTTATAGAAAGAGGGGCTAGGAAAGGGGGTTTGGGGCCGTATTCGGATCGTTCGATCGCCATCGGGCGGTCCAAATCGGAGGGGGCTTAGGTGAGGGGTTGGTGGGCTTTGTAGATGGGCTAGTGAGAGAAGAGAGGGAGGCCTGGCGACGAGTTTCAGAGGCCAAATGTCCGACGAATAAACCGGCGACGCCGCCGCTACGGATGACGGTTGGGCTAACAAACGGACTCCGAATGCATTGAAATTTGGCAGGCGGTCTATCTACGCTAAAATAAGACCGCACACCAACTTCCATCCTATTCCGAGAATATTTTTATGCCACTTATAAAATAATATTTCGGAGGTGCCACGGGCGCGTGCGAGTGTGGTTGGGCTTAGAACGGACAACGGAGAGAACTGGAAGGACCCAAACGGATGCAAGTTTTGGAAACCATGCTGATGAAATGCAGATGATGACATGGCAAAGTGGAACATGAAAGCAAATGACATGGCAACGATGGAAAATAACTGGAAGACACCTGGCGCATCGGTCTCGGGGCGTTACAACTCTCCTCCTCTAACACGAGATCTCATCCTGAGATCTTAGGAATGAGCATGAAGAGAAAGAGGAAGAGGTGAACAAGAGCTTAAGAGAGAAGATGAACAAACTCGAGAGCACTCAGGTAGAAAAGAGGAACAACGGATATGACGAGAATCAAAATTTTGTTGAATAAGACAGACTCTGAAAACCACTCCGGTTAGAACACGGTAGAAAAGGAATAAGAATGAAAGAATTCCGGTAGCACTCCGGCTGAAAATGGAAGGAATGGAGACATGAACTTCACTAGATGGGATGGCACTTGACGAGATGAACAATGCGATGCCTCCGGAAGAACTGAAAGAATGGAATGAGAAGAAGGGATAAGAGAAGAACAACCTCCACTGCAAATGAATTCGATGGCATCCTTAAAGGAAGGATTGAACAGAGTTGAATATCTCAGAAGAACGAAGAAATGCAAAACTCCACTTCAAAGAACACGGAGAATTATTTGCACCTTGAGACGCAAGAATAAAAGATACTTGAGCTCCTCCAACAAGAATTTTGATGAACACTTAAAGAATGAATTTAATCTTGAAGAACCACCATGTTGAACTCCGGTGACAAAAGGATGATGAGATAGAAATGAAGGATGAAAGGAATAAGATTAAAGCCTTGCGGTGATTTAGATGGAGGTTCCGACGAGATGGCTGAGGAAAATTTTGAACTCCAGAAAAGAAAAGATGAAAACACTTCGAACCGAGAATGTGGTATGAAGAACAAACTCCGAAAGAAGAGATTAACCACTTCGAGGAAAGAATAAGGTTTATTGTATGCTTATCCTTCACCAAATTAAAATGATGACAAGTAATGGATTTTGCATACTACTTATTCTTGTTGGAAAAGGATTGAGGGGTATATGGCGCAACCTTGGGGAATGTATTCAATGAACCACCGATAGGATTGGAAAGAACGAATGAATTGATATGATAACAACAGAAAATAATTTTGAACGAAGCACCATAAGAATACGAAAATGACTAATGAAAGAGAATGAATCACCGGGAAGAATTAGAAGAACAAATATGCTCGAGGGGATTTAGATGCAAAAGAATGAAGAGACGACAAGCTGATTAAAGAACTTGACAGATGCACCAGGAAAATTGAATAACGATAGATGGAATGTGAGGACGAAGAATTCTTCTAGAATTATGGCTAGGGGAGTCCTGGATAAGGGGGTATCCGGACAGCCAGACTGTATACATCGTCCGGACTATAGAAGCGTCAAGATACAAGACTCAAGACTTTGGCTCGTGTCCGGATGGGACTCTCCTTTGCGTGGAGGACAAGCTTGGCGATCCGTTTATTATGTTTCCTTCCTTGTAACCGACTCCATGTAAACCCTAGCTCTCCGGTGTCTATATAAACTGGAGAGCATGGTCCTTAAAGGCCGATCACAATTACAATCATACCATCATAGGCTAGCTCTTAGGGTTTAGCCTCTACGATCTCGTGGTAGATCTACTCTTGTATTACACATATCTTCAATATTAATCAAGCAGGAAGTAGGGTTTTACCTCCATCGAGAGGGCCCAAACCTGGGTAAACATTGTGTCCCTTGCTTCCTGTTACCATCAGCCTAAGACACACAGATCGGGACCCCCTACCCGAGATCCGCCGGTTTTGACACCGACATTGGTGCTTTCATTGAGACTTCCTCTGTGTCGTCGCTTTGAGGCTTGATGGGGTCTTCAATGTTAACAACACGATCCAGGGTGAGACTTTTCTCCCCGGAAAGATCTTCGTGTTCGGCGGCTTCACACTACGGGCCAATTCGCTTGGCCACTTGGAGCAGATCGACAGCTACGCCCCTGGCCACCAGATCAGGTTCGAAAACTTGAACTACATGGCGGATATCCGTGGAAACTTGATCTTCGATGGATTCGAGCCTGTGCCAGGAGCGTCGGACAGTCGCGACGAGCACAGTCTAGGCCTGCTGTTGGACAATGCTCGGGACATCATCCCCGCAGCAGCCCTGGATCTAAATCCAAGGCAGGTTGCGTTGCCTATGGACGGAGGGCTGGACCCCACCCCACAGGTCGCACACTCATCGGCGGTGGAGCCGAACACAGGTCTCACCTCCGTGGAGGCATGTAACCCTGGGCCCCCAGACTCATATCCGGCTGTTGGTCCTGGTCCGCTCACTCTCGAGCCAGCCGAGCCAGGTTGGGCTCCGGTAATAGAGTTTACCGTTGCGGACATCTTTCAGCACTCGCCTTTTGGCGACATGCTGAACTCATTAAAGTCTCTCTCTCCGTCAGGAGGCTCTGAGCCGAACTATGTCCGGCTTGAGTGGGAAGCAGGCGACGAAGGAATTCGTTGCCCACCCACCACCCACTTTGTCGCCACGATCGATGATTTAACCAACATGCTCGACTTTGACTTCTAAGATATCGACGGTATGGACGACGATGTAGGAGACATACAGGAGCCACCGCTCACAGGGCGGTGGACAACCACCTTTTCATATGATATATATATATGGTGGACACTCCGAAAGAAACCAATGGCGATGAGGCAACGGAGGATAACCCCTCCAAGAAGAAAGCAAAGCATGGGCGTCGCCAGCGTCGCTCCAAGCCCCGCCAAGGAAATACCGGCACCAGAGACGATAATAATCCGGACGGTGCCGACGATGAATACAACCCCGAACAGCCCGCCTTCGAGCAGGCCGAACAGGAAGACGGGCATGACAGCCTAGATGAACAGGCAACAGACAGGTATCCGGAGGAGGACAACTATATGCCCCTCTCCGAAGACGAGATTAGCCTCGGCGACGACGAGTTCGGCGTACCCGAAGACCCCGCATAGCAGGAGCGCTTCAAGCGCCGGTTTATTGCCACTTCGAGAAGTCTAAAGAAGAAGCAGCAGTAGCTCCAAGCTGATCAAGATCTGCTCACAGATAGATGGACAGAAGTCCTAGCAGCCGAGGAATATGGACTCGAGCGCCCCATGGCTGACCGACCGCCTCGAGGTCGGGACAAAACATCATATCAGCTGAAATACCAGCCTGCACCCCCGCGCCGGTTTACTACGGCCCGGGGCAATACTCAGGACCTGCGCGATAAACTGGATAACGCCCCAGGACAACCAAGATCGATCTACGGATCACGGGAGCGTGCCGAAGCACATGACGATGACCGTCATACCGGATACACTAACAGCAAATCCGGCCGGGCCAAATACAACCAGTCAGACGCAGCCGGACTGCACCGTGACATAGCCCGTTATAGAGGCGCCGCACACCCCCTCTGCTTCACTGATGAAGTAATGGATCATGAATTCCCAGAAGGGTTTAAACCCGTAAACATTGAATCATACGATGGCACAACAGACCCCGCGGTATGGATCGAGGATTTCCTTCTCCGCATTCACATGGCCCCGCGGAGATGATCTACATGCCATCAAGTATCTTCCCCTTAAGCTCAAAGGACCTGCCCGGCACTGGCTGAACAGCCTGCCCGCAAATTCCATTGGCAGTTGGGAAAATCTGGAAGACGCATTTCTTGACAACTTCCAGGGAACATATGTGCGACCTCCGGATGCCGATGACTTGAGCCACATTACTCAACAGCCTGGAGAATCAGCTAGGAAATTCTCGACTCGGTTCTTAACTAAAAAGAACCAAATAGTCGACTGTCCGGACGCCGAAGCCCTGGCGGCCTTCAAGCATAATATCCGTGACGAGTGGCTCGCCAGACACCTCGGCCAGGAGAAACCCAAGTCCATGGCAGCTCTCACGACACTAATGACCCGCTTTTGCACAGGCGAAGACAGCTGGTTGGCTCGCAGTAGCACTACGCCACATTCCGGAACTTCAGATGTCCGGTACAATAATAGCAAGCCACGGTGCAACAGACACAAGCGACGGAACAACGGCGACAACACCAAGGATACGGCGGTCAATGCCGGATTCAGTGGATCCAAATCCGGTCAGCGGAAGAAGCCATTCAAGCGTAATAATCAAGGACCGTACAGTCTGGACCGTATACTGGAGCGCTCGTGCCAAATTCATGGCACCCTGGACAAGCCAGCCAACCACACTAATAGAGACTGCTGGGTATTTAAACAGGCCGACAAAATAATTGCCGAAAACAAGGACAAGGGGCTGCACAGCGACGATGAGAATGAGCCCCGGCGTCCGAACACGGGGGGACAGAAGAAATCCCCCCCCCAGCTGAAAACAATCAACATGATCTACGCCACCCACATCCCCAAGCGGGAACGGAAGCGAGCGCTACGGGACGTATACGCGATGGAGCCAGTCGTCCCCAAATTCAACCCATGGTCAGCTTGTCCGATAACCTTTGATTGTAGGGATCACCCTACTAGCATCCGTCACAGCAGCTCAGCCGCATTGGTCTTAGACCCAATCATCGACGGATTCCACCTCACGCGAGTCCTCATGGACGGCGGTAGCAGCCTGAACCTGCTTTACCAGGATATAGTGCGGAAGATGGGTATCGATCCTTCAAGGATTAAGCCCAACAAAACAACCTTTAAGGGTGTAATTCCTGGAGTAGAGGCCCGTTGCACAGGCTCTATAACATTGGAAGTGGTCTTCGGATCTCCGGATAACTTCCGAAGCGAAGAGCTAATCTTCGATAACGTCCCTTTCCGGAGTGGTTACTGTAAGTGCATCTAGTGCCACCCCTAGTTGGTTTTGGAGTATTGACGACAAAGTTGGTTGAGGGACTAATGCGTTTGTGAGAATTGCAGGATAACGCAGGAAGTGTCCCTCATTGATTCGGTTTACCTACCAGAGATGACCCCTAAAAATGTATGAAGACATTGAAGACAATGGTGGTGTGTCAAGATATTCACACTGAAGACTATGACACGAGAAGACATTGAGTGAAGACTATGGAGCGCGAAGACTGAGTTGTTTCATTGTTTCCTTTTCTTCTTTGTTGAGTCATAGGAACCACCGTACTGTTAAGTGGGGTCCAAGTGAACAAAGTCAGAGTGACTGAAGTGATGCTCAACCCAAATCCTATGTCTTTGAGCGAAGACAATGAGAGCAAATCTTATCCAGAGCTAGATGAGTCAGCTTTGCTTGTAGCCCAAGTAAAGTTGCCGTGTGTGCTTGAAATCTGACCGTTGGAACACGTGTCAGTTCCTTAGTGGCCCAGGGTCATTTCGGACATATCAGGTCGGGTTGCCTTATGGATATAAATATCCCACCCCCTACACCATAAATTGGTGGCTGCTCAGAGTTAGTTTACGGCTTTTGTCGTTTTGAGAGCAACCCACCTCGAAGCCTTTGAGAGAGAAATCCTTGCGAGAACAAAGCCCAAACACCCAGAGCCAAAGAGTGTTAGGCATCACTGAAGTCTTTCTGTCTATGTGACTTGAAGACTTATTACACTTGAGGACTGTGTATCCTCCAGCCGGTTAGGCGTCGCGTTCTGAGCATGCAAGAGTCATTGTGGATTGCTGGTGAACGAAGTCTGTGAAGGTTCGGAAGTCTACCCTGAAGACTTACCAGAGTGATTGGGCGAGGACTGTGTGTCCTTAGCTCAAGGGGAATAAGGTGAAGACGCGGTCTTCTGAGTTGAATCTCAGCCTCCCTAACCAGACGTACAGTTGTCACAGCAACTGGAACTGGTCCAACAAATCCTGTGTCTTCAACAAGTGACTGGTTCTATGCCTTCCCTCCTTTACTTTGAGTTTGTCTTCGTGAAGTCATTGCCTATTTGTCTTATCTGTTTGACTTTATTGCTTGACTACTATCATTGATTGGCTTCATACTATCTTCCATTCTGATCCTTACTACCTAGCTGCTATTAGTCTTTGTACGTTCACATTATTGCATACTTGACTATGGCTTGCTTTTTGTAGTTTATCTTCCGCTGCATATCAATTAGGTCATTTCTATTGTTTGTCTTCGAAACTTCCATGTTTTGAAGACTTGGATAAAAATCGCCTATTCACCCCCCTCTAGTCGATAACTAGCACTTTCAATTGGTATCAGAGCAAGGTACTCCCTTGTTCTGCGTGATTCGGTTTAACCACCTGGAGTTTAGCTATGTCGACTGCAGGGATAATCAAAGTCTCCTCTGCTTGCTCCGTGTTTGATGGAACTGAATATCCCTACTGGAAGAATAAGATGCACATGCATCTTGAAGCCATTGATGTCGACCTCTGGTATGTCGTCAAGAACGGCGTTCCAAAAACTGGTGAAGGTGTCACCCCTGCTGATGTCAAGAAGTTCATTCAACTGGACTCGACTGCAAAGAACATCATCTGTGGTTATCTGACCAAAGGACAGTATGGTCGTGTGAGTGCTCTGGAAACGTCAAAGCTAGTCTGGGACTGGCTGTCCAAGGTCAACGAAGGCATCTCAACACAGAGAGATCAAAGGATCAGTGTTCTTCGCAATCTTTTCAACCGCTTCAAGAGAAACGACAATGAAAATGTCCAGCTCACGTTTGATCGCCTCACCGACATCACAAATGAGCTTTAGGCTCTTGGCGCCACTGAGATTACCAAGCATGAAATCGTCAAGACACTACTGAGATCACTTGACAGCTCCTTTGACACCCTTGCCCTCATGATACAAGAACGTCCTGACTTCAAGACTCTCGATCCGTCTGATATACTTGAGAGGCTCAACACACATGAGTTCCAGCTTTCTGAGAAAACAGATATCTATGGCCCCAACTATGGCCGAACTCGTGCTTTGAAGGCAAAAGTTGTTTCCTCATCTGAAGAAGAAGAATCTGACTGCGGTTCTGATGATCCTGAAGACATTGGAAGGGAACTTGCTATGCTTGTGAAGAAGTTCCAGAAATTCACCAAGAAGAAGGGCTTCAGAAAGTCTTCACGATCTAGTTCAAGAAATGATGAAGCTTCCACTCAAGACAACAAGAAGAGAACATGTCACAAGTGTAAGAAGCCTGGGCACTATATCTCTGAGTGTCCTCAGTGGGACAACGAGAAGAAGAAGAAGAAGAGCAAGGAATATGACTCTGCTGACAAGAAGAAGAAGAAATCTTCAAAGTATTCTTCCAAGTCCTCATCAAAGTCTTCATCTCATAAGAAGAGCTCATATGGCAAGGCTCGTGCTTTTGTTGGCAAGGAAATGGATTCAGAGGAGGAGTCTGCTTCTGAGGAGGCGGAGGTGGAATCTGAAGCTGATTCCGACTCTGGCATTGCAAGTCTGGCTCTAGCCACAGCCTGCGTTGCCAAGTCCATCTTCAACACTGAAGACAATGACTCCCACTCCAATGCTGATGATGACAAGGATGATCCTGCTCCCACCTACTGCTTCATGGCACGCGGTGCCAAGGTAAAATCACGCGATGCCTACTTTCAAACATCAAGTGAAGATGACTCTGATTGTGAATCTAAACCCAGCTATAAAACACTTGCTAAAATTGCTACTGAACAACAAAGGGCTATGGAACATACTCAAAAACTGTTAGACAAAAGCGATAACCTGTTGGACGCGAAAATGACACGTTCACAGTCCTTAGTTGAAGACATAAAAAATCTTCATGCTAAGTATCAAGAACTTGAAAGTCTTCATGAGACGCTCTCAACCACTTATGAAAAGCTCTCCTATGATTATCTTCAAAGGAAGCAAGAGCTTGAGAAATTGAAAGCGACTCATGAAGATCTTCAAAAAGAGAATGAGTCATTTCGCGCTCAACAGATCAGTTCCGCTCAGGATGGATTTGAACCACCATGTTTAAAATGCATTGAGCGTAATAACGCTACCTCTGTTGCTGAATGTTCCAATGCTGCTACTGTTGCTTTGTCTTCAACTACTGATGTGGCAACTAACCCCTCTGCTGAGGATACCACTTCTATTGCTGATGAAAATGCTAGGTTGAAGACACTGCTTGAAACAGGGATGTATAAAAGTCTGAAAGGACATCAGACACTTTGTGATGTCCTCAAAAAGCAGATTCTGAACCGAAACCCTAGGAAAGAGGGTGTTGGATTCGAGTGGAAAATGAATGCTGATGGTTCCTACTAGAAGCCTGAGCAGTATCCCAAAACCACATGGGTTGCTGCAAAGGAACCTTCAGTGGATCCATCCACTTTATCTGGCTTTACCTGTGCTAATCCTATTATCATTGATGAATCCTTTGATCCAAACTATAAACTGTTCAAAAATCAGAATGGTGAAGTGTTTGCCAGGTATATTGGTACTAACTGCAGGAATGGACCACCTATGAAGAAGATCTGGGTTCCCAAAAGCTGTCTTGAGAATCTTCCAGTGAATGTCATCATGACACCACCTGGGAAGAAGACAAACCCCAGACCAAAGGCATCATATGGTCCAACAGCTTCATACGAATACATGACTCACTTGAGTCACCCTAACGCCAATGTTTTGCAGGGAAATTGTACTCAAACTTATGAATATGAACGTGTGTCCTCAAACCGCCATGTTCATAGGACTAAGAACTTTTCTGCTTATTTATATGAGTATCATTCATCTCCTGCAAGGCTATTTGCTAGGGCTTCAAAGCCGAAATTCTCAGATGCTGCACTTAGACTCATTGCTTCTAAACCACCCCTGAAGATGTGGGTGGTGAAGAAGAGTTAACTCTCTTTTGCAGAATATGGTCTCCAGCCAGCAATCAAAGGCGTCCGATATTATTGCTGGGGACCTAAAACACAAAGGGACGCATGATAAAATGACTCACTTTGTATTCCAAATATGAATCGTTTACCTGTCATACTGTGTGTTCTAACATTCATCTATGATGTGATAATCCTAGTGTGCGTCAAATGCTTATGCTTCACAACATACCCTGTGAAGCCTATCCTACTAACTGCACTGTAGGGTATGACACCTCGTGCTTCAGAATGGATTATGGACAACGGATGCACTAATCATATGACTGGTGATCGAAGTCTTCTCATGGACTCAACCTTACGTCCATCCGACAAGAGTCAAATCACATTTGCTGACACTGGCAAAGGCAAGGTATTGGGTCTAGGTAGAGTTGCATTCTCAAAGGATCAACACATGGATAATGTGATGCTTGTTGAATCCCTTGGATTCAACTTAATGTCTGTCTCAATGCTTTGTGACTTAAACATGATTGTGATATTTAGAAAATATTGTTGCCTTGTACTAATGGAATCTGACAAGTCTCTAGTCTTCGAAGGGTATAGGAAAGGTGATCTATACATGGTAGATTTCTCAGCAGGTCCACAGCTTGCCGTATGTCTTCTTGCAAAAGCTTCAGAATGCTGGCTTTGGCATCGAAGGCTCGGGCATGCTGGTATGAGGAACTTACACACACTCGTCAAGAAGAAGCATGTCATAGGCATCGAAGGTGTCAAGTTCAAGAAAGATCATTTGTGTGGTGCCTGCGAAGCTGGAAAGATGACGAGGGCCAAGCACCCCTCAAAGACAATCATGACGACATCTCAACCCTTTGAGTTGTTGCACATGGACTTATTTGGCCCTACTCACTACTCTACCCTCACAAAAACTGCGTGTCTTTATGGCTTCGTCATTGTTGATGACTACTCAAGATATACATGGGTGCACATAATTCTCTACAAGACTGAAGTACAAGATGTCTTCAGACGGTTCGCCAATCGAGCAATGAACAACTATGGCGTTAAGATCAAGCATATCAGAAGTGATAACGGCACTGAATTCAAGAACACCGGTCTTGATCTTTATCTGGATACAATGGGAATCACTCATGAGTTCTCTTCCCCATACACACCTCAGCAAAATGGCATTGTAGAGTGCAAGAACAGAACCCTCATTGAGATGGCTCGAACAATGCTCGACGAGTACAAGACACCAAGAAAGTTCTGGCCCGAAGCTATTGATACAGCTTGTCACATCATCAACCATGTTTACATCCACAAGCTTCTGGGCAAGACATCCTATGAGCTCCTTACTGGCAAGAAGCCAAATGTCAGCTACTTCAGAGTCTTTGGTGCAAGATGCTGGATCAAGGATCCCCATCACAAGTCAAAATTTGAACCCAAAGCTCACGAAGGCTTCATGCTCGGTTATGGAAAGGATTCGCACTCTTACAGAGTCTTCAACCTCTTCCACTACAAAATCGTTGAAACTGTGGACGTGCGATTTGATGAAACCAATGGTTCACAACGAGAGTTCCTGCCAAGCACATTAGATGAAGCTCCTTCCAGTGAATCTATCAAGCCGATGGGAACTGGTGAAATCATGCCCTCTGAAGCACAGCCTGAAGATGAACTTATCATTTCTGCACCAAACCAACCTGAAGACAATGCTCAGACAGAAGACAATCCTCCCAATGATGACAATGATCAGCATGAGCAAGGGCTTCGTCCAGTTCATCCTCGTGTTGCAAATGAAGTACAAATTGAGAAGATAATTGATAGCATCAATGCACCTGGTCCACTTACTCGCTCAAGAGCAACACAGTTAGCAAATTTCTGTGGGCATTTTTCATTTGTATCAATATCTGAACCCAAGAAAGTTGCTGAAGCCTTTATGGAACCTGAATGGATTCAAGCCATGCAAGAAGAACTTCAACAGTTCAAGCTGAATAATGTTTGGGAACTTGTCAAGCGCCCTGACCCTCGCAAACATAACATTATTGGCACTAAATGGATATATCGGAACAAACAAGATGAGAATGGTCAAGTCGTCAGAAACAAAGCACGTCTTGTGGCTCAAGGATATACTCAAGTTGAAGGAATTGACTTCGATGAAACATTTGCTCCAGTGGCTAGGCTTGAAGCTATTCGCATACTGCTAGCCTATGCTAATCACCACAACATCTTGCTATATCAAATGGATGTGAAGAATGCTTTCCTCAATGGCAAGATTGAAGAAGAAGTGTATGTTGCTCAACCACCTAGATTTGAAGATCCAAAACATCCTGATATGGTGTACAAACTAAACAAAGCATTGTATGGCCTCAAACAAGCTCCTCGCGCTTGGTATGATACAATCAAAGACTTCCTGAAGAGCAAAGGCTTCAAACCAGGATCCCTCGATCCCACACTCTTCACGAAGACATATGATGGTGAACTGCTTGTATGCCAAATATATGTGGATGACATAATCTTCGGCTGCACCAACCAGAAGTATAGTGATGAGTTTGGATACGTGATGCAAGAGCAATATCAGATGTCCATGATGGGTGAGCTGAAGTTCTTCCTTGGTCTTCAAATTCGTCAGCAAAGGAATGGCATCTTCATATCTCAAGAAAAATATCTCAAAGACTGTCTGAAGAAGTTCGGCATGCAAGATTGCAAAGGTTACACGACGCCAATGCCAGCCAAACATCATCTTGGTCCCGACGACATTGGTAAAGAGTTCGATCAAAAGGTATACCGCTCCATGATTGGTTCTTTACTTTACCTATGTGCATCTAGGCCAGATATTATGCTTAGTGTTTGCATCTGTGCTCGATTCCAAGCGACACCAAAGGAATCGCATCACTTAGCTGTGAAGCGAATTCTTAGATATTTGGCTTACACCCCAACACTCGGACTATGGTATCCAAAGGGCTCAAGATTTGATCTGGTTGGATTCTCGGATGTTGATTATGCTGGTGACAAGGTGGATCGCAAGTCTACATCAGGAACATGTCACTTTCTGGGATGATCACTTGTCTGTTGGTCTTCAAAGAAGCAAAACTGTGTATCACTCTCAACTGCTGAATCTGAATACATTGCTGCTGGATCTTGTTGTGCTCAGCTTCTGTGGATGAAGCAAACTCTGAAGGACTATGGCGTCAATCTGAAACAAGTTCCTCTCTTCTGCGACAACGAAAGCGCCATCAAGATTGCCAACAATCCAGTTCAGCACTCGAAGACAAAGCACATTGAAATTCGTCATCACTTTCTCAGAGATCATGTCATGAAGAAAGATATTGACATCATTCACGTCAACACTGAAGAGCAACTGGCAGATATCTTCACAAAGCCCCTGGATGAGAAAAGGTTTTGTAAGTTACGGTGTGAGCTAAATATCTTGGAATCCTCAAATGTCCTGTGTTCAGGCACACATCCTAACACTTATGCATATTGAAGACTTAGATGTGCAACACATGAAGTAAAGTATATCTTCAATCAATGAAGACTTACATTCTAAGTGTGAATATATTAACGTGGAATTTGACTTCGGAGCGCCACGATAATTGTGCGCCGTGTCTGGGTCTAATACTTCCTATATGGTGGGTAACGCCACCACCAAATTTCTTGGTTTGAAGTGTTTCACTCATGGCGTTATTGTTGAATATCTTCGCATTTGATTTGACTTCAAAATTTCAACTAATCTTCATGATTCACTTCACTATGTTGATTTGATTGCTTTTTCATATATATATATATATATATATATATATATATATATATATATATATATATATATATATATATATATATATATACTAGTATTCTGTCCTCTACAGCATTCACTTATAGCTATGTCTTTATTGTTGAATCTTTTGAACTAAGTGAATGTGATCGGACCCTAATCTCTCTATGCTTACTATCTAAAACTCTATCTGTCCAAATCATATGCATTCTATTGAAACTGTCGAATGTCTTCTCTGCATCCTTGTCAGCAGAAGACACAGAGACAAACATTAAGTCTGTTAAATGATTCATCCTTATTGACTGAAATCCGGAGAAGCCGGAATGACCACCCGACAAACTTGGCGGGCGTGGGAACGTGGGACAACTCTGAGTATGTTGCATGCTTGCCACGTGTTCCTCAGATGTGAACAGGCAGGGGCACCTGCGTAATTGCGATGTGCCACACACCTTCTTATAAATACGTGCCCCCTGCGGTCAAGAAAACCTTCTTCCACCTCTCCACCTCATCAAAACCCTAGCGCCACCGCTAGCTCTCGACGACATTGGCGACGAAGTGCTTAGCTGCCGCAACATCTCCGACGCCGTCCTCACGCCGGCCGCGGGCATCGTCCTCTCTGCCGCTGCCGTAGGTGTCCTCCGTCGCCAAGTTGGGGCACGGTGGATTGAACTGCTCGGTCTCCTATTCATCCCATCTAGCAGTTCATCATGTGGTAAATATAACTCTATATTTACCAGCTTTTTGATCCTCAATGATTCATCCAATTTACCAAAATTGGTTTCTGTCTATACAAAGTTAGATCTATTCTGTCTGCATCTCATACTGCCTAGTATATTCACTTAAGCTTCATATCTAGTTAGATTCCTCACTTGTACTTATTCACGGATTCATACAAATCTGGAACCGACTCTCAACATATAACTGAATGTCTTCGCAACATGAGGTCAATGTCTTCAAACTGATTTATCTTCAAAATCTTCTGAGAATGCATATGACCTCTTCCCCTTCCCTCGCATCTCTAATGCTGTCACAGGTACATGTCCGTGGGAGAATCCCTAGGTTCTCATAGTCTGCATTCGTTTGCAGAATTCTTACAGCAACACATTGAATCTCCCGAAGCCAGTTCCTGTCTAACCAGCAAGCGAAAGCCTTTGAAGCCTTTGAACATATTGAAACCATTCAGTTTGAAGTTCATGGCTACGGAGAAATCTGTAAGGAAGGGTGGCAGACATCATCGAGGGGGAACATCAAAGGATCTGCCTGATGATCTTGCAGAACTTTACAAGACAGATCCTGAAGAGGATTATAATCAGCACACGACACGAATCCAATGGATTCGACGCTATTGGGCTGAACAATGGTTCAAGTACAAGTTTGTGACCCAAGAGTACGCTGAGAAGAATGCTATCAAGAGTCCTTGGGGTGATATTCTCTATCGAGGCCTTCCCCGCATGAATAAAGCTAAAGCCATTGCACAAGAATTCTATCCTTGTATGGTCCATGGACCACAACCTGAAGATGCCGACCCATCATCATTGCTCTGGTGTCGTGACGATAATCTCTTCAAGCGCAACTTCCAGTATGCAAAGGCTTCGGCAAAGGAAAACAAGAAGTCATGGGGATTAGACTTCAATCTTGGTCCCTCTGCTCCCCGTGATGATGGCACACGTGAAGCGGACGAAAATAGAATCGGCCCATTTTCAAACCTTGATGGCCTAATCTCATACGTCTTGGTACAAGGTGCCAAAGTGGATCATTCTGATAATGATGCTGATTCTGATGAAGCCCCAGCTCCTCCTCCAAGGCCGCGGAAGCCAAAGAAAATTAAGGCTTCAACATCTGCTGCACCTCCAAAAGCTTCTCGTGTGAAGCCACTGGCCACTGCACCTCCTGAAGACAGTGTGCAGTGTGAAGATCTTTCACGCATCTCCAAGAAGAAGGAGAAAAAGAAAATCATCAAGAGTACTGATCAGACTCTGACTCCTGTTGCCATTCTGCGTGAAGAGCACATTGATCTGTCCAGCGATGACGATCTTGCAGATGATGCTCTTGAGCAACTGATCAAGAGCAAGGAAGAAGCTGAGATCTTCAACAGCTTGCCTCTTTTTGATGTGGCAGTCATCCATAACTTCATTGATGAATGGTTTGACACACCAAATCTCAGCTTTGATTATCTGCAACTTCCAATTGGCCTCATCGTCGCCTTCAATGGTGCCATTGCTTCTGAGCTAGCTATTGCTCAGCGCATCGTCGAACTGAAGCACAAGATTGACTATGAAAAGGCTCAGTTCAAGAAGCATGTGGCCACGCTCAATGTGCAAGATGTCAAAAACTTCAAGATCATGCTGCACGAGCTCAAAGAAGCCTTTCACAAGAAGCGTGAAGAAGCTCGAGGCTCTAGAGAGCGCATGAAGGGTCTGGCTGACAAGTGTGGGCTTGCCTACAATGAGGCAGAGAAGCGCAAGGCTCTTGGTCGTCCTGGCATCGACCCCAGGATGACTTCAAAGAAGAAGAAATCGACTGTCCAATCTACACCTTCAAGGCAAGATGAACCTCGCATTGTCTTCCCAAGTAGCATGACTGGCTCGAAGCCAAAAGTCACGTCAACCGCTTCAGAACCAAAGAAGACGAGGGCTGCAGACGCTGAAGCCAGAAAAAGGAAAACCTCAGAAGCCTCTGATGCTGCTCCCTCCAAGAAGAAGTGCAAGACCAAGAAAAATTAGGCTGCTCCCATAGAGCCCCTTGTTGTTGAACCCATCTCAGTGGTTCGTCCTGCATCATCAACCCAAGAACTACGAATTACTGTTCATGAGCCTGCTTCCAGAGAGGCTCCTGAAGATGAAGAGATTCCAGCAGTTGATCCCATCACTGCTGAAGACATTGGTCACCATGACAATGTTGAAGATGATGAAGTTCTTCCTCAAATTGAATACAATGTGGTATCATCGCCTGTTCATACGAACAGCGAAATCATCAGAATTGGTCGTCCTCTGACGCCAATTGCTCAGGATGCATCATGGGCTGATCGCCCGCAACAACAAGACTCCCCCAGTACTCCCCAACAACAACAAGTCACACCATCCGTGCAAGTTGAAGAGGATGAGGACCTGCCTACTCCATCTCCAAAGGCGTCGCCTGTATTACAAAGGCTTCACAAAGGATCAAGGCATCAACTCCCTCTTCCGAGCGTTCCAGAAGGAGAAGTGCACCATCAACCTGTTGCACGTCAAGTGTTTTCAGAAGCCACTCCTGGTGTGAATGTCTCTGTGTTTGAAGCCCCAGCTGCTGAAGACAATCCGGCTGCATCAGCCAATAACGAACTTCAAGAAGAACGTGTCCCTACTCCCCCCATTCCTGAAGAAGCTGTTCATGAAGTGAACGTATTTGTGCCTGACCCTCCAGCTCATCAAGTGGAGGTTGAAAACCTTGAGGCTGCCACCACCAACACCAATGAAGCCAATGACATAGTCATGGCTGAAACTAATGTGGAGCCTGTCCCAAGCACTGTGCCAGAAGTCAATGCTGAAAATGCTCCTGAAGCTTCTGTTGTGCAGCCCGAAGCCACTGTTGCTGCCACTGCTCCTGTTCCGCCACCAAGGCCCTATACAATTGAGCAAGCATACAACCATGGCGAACTAATCACAGTAAGATGGCCCGTTCTGGTCCCTCCGCCTAATGTCTCTGGTCCTCAGTTTGACTATCACATTGAGCATAGGCCTCAAGTCCAGAAGCCAAAGCCAAGACTGCCAAGGTTTCCAGGTACTGCCACATCTATCGGGTCCTTCAATGCAAATGGCTTCAAAAGCCACAACACATTCTTTGACAGCTCAAAGAACCCCTACACAAGGCCAAGAATATCATCAGATCATTTCTGGATTCATCAGCAACGAAGCTATTACTCCTGTGTTCTGTATGATCAAGGGCGCATTTTCCCTCATATGCGCCTCGACACTGAAGCCATTGCTGGACTGCCATGCTTAGAAGAAGCACTTGACTGCTTTCATGATGCTGGTCTGCTCAGCTTTTGACAGACAAAGAACATTAGAATGAAGAACTACTGCTTCAATTCTATTCTACGCTCCACATTCGCGGTTATAACAGAGATACAAAGACATGGGTTCTCGAGTGGATGACAGGAAATGTTCATCATGAACCAAAGCTCTTGACATCATTGAGCTTACAGGCCTATCCACTCCCGGAGAGCTATATGAACCTGGTTGTCAAAACCACCGCAATGCACTGGAGAGCATCTTCCATAAACCAGAACCAAACATGAGCCAGATGTTGAGCATGATGAAGCCTTTGCCACATGATGCTGAATATCCAAAGGAGTTCTTTGTTGATGACCTTGAATATCTGCCGCGCACCATATATCACATCATCAGGCGGACTCTATGGCCGATCAAAGGACATTCATCAGCTGCAAAACTTGAAGGAGCCATGAAGACATTGGTCTTTTACATCCTCAATGGCATCAGCTTCAATGCACAAGATTTCTTCCTCAGGCAACTGGCTGCATCTGGATCTGACCTTTTTGGACTGAAATTCTATGCTCCATGGGTCATGCGCCTCATCAAGCAACATTCTGCTGTCAACTATCAACCCTCTGCTCGCAATCATGTGATCTTTCTACCAGAGGTTGATATGTCCGTTGAAGCCATATACCCTGAACCTGCCAAGAAGGCTCTTAGTCTTCAAAATGCTGAACACCAAAGCTTCACTCAGCCTATGGAAGGAGTCCAAGTTGTAACTCATGTCTATCCAATGGCTGGAAACACTCGTCTACCTCATCGTGCGCCAACTGAAGCTACTGAGAGCACAATTGCTCAAAGGCCTCGGAACTGCTCTCGGGTCCTAAATGACCGAGAACTTCTAGTGGCCCTGCATCAGAAACAAGATAAGCATCATTTTTGGCTCAAGCGTTAGATGCAAAGCCTCTTGGTGGATGTAAATCGCATTCGAAACCTTGCCACCAAGAATGCATTTTTCACTCACGAAACTTGTCGGCGATCATGGAAGAGTTTGACCCTGCTCAGTGCTGAAGCAGATCTTCAAGACGATGGCTTCACTGAAAGATTCAAGTTTGACTCCACTCCTCCACGGAATGCTGTCCTACGAAGAACTCCATCTCTTGAAGACTCTGACTATTCTTCCTCTGCGGCAACTGTGCATGCAAATATGATCGATGATGAAGATGATGCAACTTCACCGCCCCCTACTTCTGCACGCATCGACACTGCACCAAGTTCGTCTGCACCGCCAAACAACAACGACAACCCTACTGCTTCAACTACTCCTCATGAGGACGTGTAGATGCTCTATGTCTTCAAACCTTTTTGGTCATTACTGACAAAAGGGGGAGAAGCATATGAGTTGATAGTCTTCAAGCGGGTTCATAAGTGCGGTTGCTTTATATTTTTGCCTAGTGCTTACAACTCTTGCTTTTGATACACTTTGTTTTTTGAGTTGTAACACTTAAACTTGATGGTCGTCTGCTACTTATTTGCGTTTCCACGTGCGATGATAACTTCCGCACTTAGATCATTCTGCAGACGTCCATTTTTCATTATGCATGTCATTCTCTTAGTCATATCAGTTCGTGCATGATGAATTATCTTCATAAGTTGAAGAGGATCTCCTCAAGTACAACCTGCCATGTGCATTTGCATTCCAAAAGCAAATTATTTATATGCACATCTTCAGGGGGAGCCCTTGCCACTTATGAAGACAATACGCTATCCTTTACAATTTCACATACTTCTTTCCCGTTGAAAACTTCAACCAGTTTGTCATCAATCACCAAAAAGGGGAGATTGTAAGTGCATCTAGTGCCACCCCTAGTTGGTTTTGGAGTACTGACGACAAAGTTGGTTGAGGGACTAATGCGTTTGTGGGAATTGCAGGATAACGCAGGAAGTGTCCCTTATTGATTCGGTTTACCTACCGGAGATGACCCCTAAAAATGTATGAAGACATTGAAGACAATGGTGGTGTGTGAAGATATTCACACTGAAGACTATGACACGAGAAGACATTGAGTGAAGACTATGGAGCGCAAAGACTGAGTTGTTTCGTTGTTTCCTTTTCTTCTTTGTTGAGTCATAGGAACCACCGTACTGTTAAGTGGGGTCCAAGTGAACAAAGTCAGAGTGACTGAAGTGATGCTCAACTCAAATCCTATGTCTTCGAGCGAAGACAATGAGAGCAAATCTTATCCAGAGCTAGATGAGTCAGCTTTGCTTGTAGCCCAAGTAAAGTTGCCGTGCGTGTTTGAAATCTGACCGTTGGAACACGTGTCAGTTCTTTAGTGACCCAGGGTCATTTCGGACATATCAGGTCGGGTTGCCTTGTGGCTATAAATAGCCCACCCCCTACACCATAAATTGGTGGCTGCTCAGAGTTAGTTTACGGCTTTTGTCGTTTTGAGAGCAACCCACCTCGAAGCCTTTGAGAGAGAAATCCTTGCGAGGACAAAGCCCAAACACCCAGAGCCAAAGAGTGTTAGGCATCACTAAAGTCTTTCTGTCTGTGTGACTTGAAGACTTATTACACTTGAGGACTGTGTATCCTCCAGCCGGTTAGGCGTCGCGTTCTGAGCATCCAAGAGTCATTGTGGATTGCCGATGAACAAAGTCTGTGAAGGTTCGGAAGTCTACCTTGAAGACTTACCAGAGTGATTGGGCGAGGACTGTGTGTCCTTAGATCAAGGGGAATAAGGTGAAGACGCGGTCTTCTGAGTTGAATCTCAGCCTCCCTAACCAGACGTACAGTTGTCACAGCAACTGGAACTGGTCCAACAAATCCTCTGTCTTCAACAAGTGACTGCTTCTATCCCTTCCCTCCTTTACTTTGAGTTTGTCTTCGTGAAGTCATTGCCTATTTGTCTTATCTGTTTGACTTCATTGCTTGACTACTATCGTTGATTGGCTTCATACTATCTTCCATCCCGATCCTTACTACCGAGCTGCTATTAGTCTTTGTACGTTCACATTATTGCATACTTGACAATGGCTTGCTTGTTGTAGTTTATCTTCCGCTGCATATCAATTAGGTCGTTTCTATTGTTTGTCTTCAAAACTTCCACGTTTTGAAGACTTGGATAAAATTCGCCTATTCACCCCCCTCTAGTCGATAACTAGCACTTTCAGTTACCATGCACTGCTCGGGCGAACCGCATTTGCTAGATTTAATGCGGTACCACACTATGCATACCTCAAGCTCAAGATGCCAGGCCCGCGCGGGGTCATAATAGTCAACGGAAACATGGACCGCTCTCTCCATACAGAAGAACATACTGCAGCCCTTGCGGCAGAAGTACAATGCGGCCTCCTCCGGCAAACCACCAATCCAGCGACGACAACTTCAAGCTCCATCAAGCGAGGGCGGAAAACCCCGCAGCAAGATCAGCAAGCATGAGAAGAGCACGACTAGCAGTCCGGCCTCCGCTCAAATCCCATCAAAGCAGCATTCGTGCCACGCGTACACAATTACGCACTCAAAATACCATGGGCACAGGCGTAGGAGTTACAGTGGCTCAGTCAACAGTACGGTATTGCTTCGTAACCTTTCCTTTTACCTTTAAGGACAATACTTCAGTGCAGCTTCTCTAGAAGAGCCGGATTATCGGACTTACATAGGAGAGGAAACCCAGGAGGCAACAGGCTTTGGGCACAGCAGGAAACACCCAGGTGGAATCTATTTACGATTGTTGTTACTGCTTTATCTATCTGTACGTAGCCTGCCCCTGGATATGATATTTCAAATAATCCTATTTGTCTCCGCTTAATGCATACATTGTAAACATACGCCTAAACGTATTATTCATCAATGCGAGACCATATATAGCGTTAGCTTACTTATTTTTATTTTGAGCATTTTTTATAAATGTCTATTTGCTTTTGCATCCGTACACTTTGGTACGCTTAGTTTGCCAGGGGCTTCTTATGGTGCCCCACAATACGGTAAGTCAAGTCCGAAAACTTTCAATAGTGCGGCACCCTGAACTTATAGCATTATATGCATCAGCTCCGAATCATGTCTTGGGTTACAGTTGGGATAGCCCGGCTCCCTTGTTTTGGTGCCTTACGTTCCGTTAATTCTGCTAAGGTAGCGCAGGGAGAACTACTGCGATTGTGCCCTGGTTTTTCCGGACGAGCACCTCAGTAGAGAAAGCACAAAACTTCCCAGCATGATGTGGCGAGAGCTGGTCGCTGTTCGAGAGGTCTTAAAATCCTTAAAGATTTTTCCGCTTTAGGCGATAATTCGGCTTTGTCCGATATAGGCGTGTATAGCACTCCAATTCAGCATTCCAGATTCTAGGGGCTTCGCCGAAATTTAAAATTATAGAGTTCTATGGCTAAGTGAAGGTTATAAAGCCGTATAGTCTGATTGCCTTGTTCGCTGCGCTGGACACCTCTTTAAGGGACCAAACATTTGGATAAAGAGTGTCCGGGTTTTCCACGAACACCCCAGTACTAGTTACACGGGGGCAGAAGCTGACGATTGGCCTACTTTCAGAATTTGATAAACAGCCGCACAGAAGGTAATATTTTAAATAACAAAAGAGCTACGTAGCGCAAAGTAACTTCGTCTTTACATTACAAACATGACAGAGGTGAATTCATTCAAAAATTATGTCTTTGGTACATTCATCAGGCCACAAGGCAAGTACCCTTCATAACGCCATCATAATACTTCTCGGGAACGCGATGCGGCTTGCCTTCTGGCGGCCCATCCTTCACCAGCTTCTCCGCATCTAGCTTGCCCCAATGCACCTTCGCACGGGCAAGGGCCCGGCGGGCATCCTGAGTGCAAACGGATCGCTTGATGACTTCCAAACGCGGACAGGCACTCACCATCCGCTTGATCAGGCTGAAGTAGCTGGTGGGCAGGGTCTCACCAGGCCACATCCGGACTATGACATCCTTCATAGCCACTTCGGACGCCTTGTGGAGTTCGATCAACTGCTTCAGTTGGTCACTCAGAGGCATTGAATGTTCGGCCCCAGCATACTGGGACCAGAACAACTTCTCCGTTGAGCTCCCCTCCTGGGCACGGTAGAACTCCGCAGCATCCGATATGCTACGTGGAAAATCAGCGAATGCCCCTGGAGAGCTCTGGACTCGGGTAAGTAAAAGAAACGCCTCCTCCACATTTTTGCTTTGCATGAAAAATTTCTTACCCGCCGCTATCTTTTTGGCCTCCTAGATCTCCTGCTGTGCCCTCTCGGCTTCTGCCTTGGCGTCTTTTATATTTGTAAGGGCCTTCGCAAGCTCGGCCTCTTTTGCTTTAAGCTCATGCTCTGCAATCTCGAGCTTCTTGCCGAGCTCCTGGAGCTCTTCTTGTACTTCGCCTACTCGGGCCTCTTGCTTTTTGCGCTCCTTGCGCTCCAAGGCCACTTTGTGTTCGGCCTCGGACAGCGCCTTCTTGAGAGACGCCACTTCGGTGGTGGCCTCTATTACCAAATTACAACGCTTCGTCGTTAGCATAATCAACTTTTATTTACCATTTATTATATGAGAGAGGGGAATCATTCACCTTTGCTCTCCTCGAGCTGCCTCCTCGCGAGGCCAAGCTCTCCCTGTGCCCGCTCCAAGTCATGCGTTAGGCCGGCGATTTTGGCCGTACGGGCAGCAGCGGCCAAAAGCACAGCCTGTTTATTCACATTCAAACTTATTGTTAGACTATTGCGGATTTTAGTTGACCCTCCGTTTGGTTTCTCCTTCCGAACACCAAACAGAGTATCAGGGGCTGCTACCTATCGGGTGGTAACTTCACACATTTTTACTGCTTACCTCAAAGCCTGTTAGATGGCTGGTGCAGGCTTCGGTTAGTCCGCTCTTGGCGGACGAAACCTTCTGAATCACCGCACTCATGAGAGTACGGTGCTCTTCATCTATGGAAGCGCCACGAAGCGCTTCCAGTAGACAATCCGGCGCCTCGGGCGCAACGGAAGTCCTCGAGACAGATGGCCCTCCCTCCCTAATGAGGGGTTGCCTGCCTGAATCCGGAACCACTAAAGGCTCCGGGACAGTGTTCGGCTGAGAGTCCGGCTTACTTTGGCTCTCACCAACACGATCTGCGGGGATCTTGAACCCCGCAAGTTCGACGTCTGGGACGCCGCCTTCAGGCGCCTCCGGGGCCACCTCCCCCATCTCTGGGAGCCTTTGGGACAACACCTCCGTGTCATTGCTGACTCACTCAATGACCCATCCGAAGACGATACCTCGGGATGGGCTCTGGCCGGACTGCATACAAGTTCGGCGTTATAACTAAACTATGAGGCAAAATTACGATTGAGTGCGCATACTTACGATCGCACTAGGGGCTTCTTCCTAGGCACCCACCCTTCCTTGCTATCGGTGGCGGTGGCGGAGTAGTCCGGAAGAGACACCTTTCCCTTCTTGGACGTCCCAGTCTCCCCCATCGGGGCGGCCTTCCTCTTCTTCCCTCCCCCGACACGGGGATGTGGTGTTTCTTCTTGTTCCGTCTCGTCATCGTCAGACGACAAGGGTATGACGGCCTTGCACCGAGGGCCCCTCCTGGTCCCCTGGTCCGCCGTCTCAGGCCCCCCATCTTGTCCGGATAGGGTGGCCTCTTCTTCTTCTCCTCCTTCTTCCCCTTCGGGTGAGGAGTCTTCCTCGTCCTCTTCGGATGAGGCTTCTGGTGCAGCCTTACGCCGGAGACTCTTTCGGGTCCCCGGGGCCTTCTTGTTGGCCTTCTTCTCCGGCCCCTTGTAGGGCGCCGGAACCAGAATCTCCGTTAGGAGAGCATTAGCTGGGCTTTCCGGCAGTGGAGCCGGACAGTCAATCCGCTCCGCCATCTCCGCATAATCCTGAAACAAATAGACACCATTACTTGATGGCTCCCCCATGAATATATCGGGGAGAACCGAACCCGGTGGCGGTCTGAGAACTCACCTGGGTAGGGTGCCGCGCGGCATGGAGCCCATGATCCTCGGTTATGAGAGTAGGTACTTCAGAGGCCTTGAACAACACCTTCCATGCATTTTTGTGCTTCATGCCGTAGAGCCTCTGAAGCGTCTTGTGTTCGGCTGGAACAAACTCCCACAGATTGAATGCCCGCCTTTGGCATGACAGAATCCGGCGAATGAGCATGACCTGGATCACGTTGACACTACTAGGAAAAGGGCTATAGATGGAATTGATACTAATGGCGCACCAGACATGTGGTGCGCCATTAGTATATACTAATGGCGCACCACACCCTGATGCGCCATTAGTGTTGAAACTACTAATGGCGCACCCTGCTCACGGTGCACCATTAGTACCGAATTTTTTTTTGAACTAGTGCGCCTGTCCAAACATACTAATGGCGCATCCTCTGGTGGTGCGCCATTACTAGTTGTAACTAGTAATGGCGCACCGGCCGGAAGGTGCGCCACTAATGTTATTTTTTTATTATTGTTTTTATTCCTTTTTTTGCAAAAGTACTAATGGCGCACCATCTGGGGGTGCGCCATTAGTAACCTGGATTACTAATGGCGCATTTGTTGCTGGTGCGCCATTAGTAAGTGGGCAGCAACAAGATATTTTGGACAGCCTCTCCTCCCACACTCACTTTCTCCCCACTTCATTCTCTCCACCGCCTCCTCCTTGTCTCGGGTGCCTCCTCTTTTTCACCTCATTTCCACCATAGATTCATTCAAATTAAGTGGTTAAGTTACCTTGTTTTGCTAGGTAAGTAAGGGGGGAAGCTATATTTATGTTGTTCTCCCTACAACAATGTGCACATGCACTTTTTATGGCCTAGCTAGATCTATGTATGTTTGTGGTGTTGCATATGTTTGTGGTGTTGCATATGTGTTTGTGTTTGGAGGTGTACCGATATTTGAAATGCGATAGTTGCCAATATTTTGCCGGAATGTTGATTCATTTCCGTTTCGGCGAGAATTTTGGCATTAAGCATTCTTTTTGGTCCTATTTTTAGGGAAAGTCATGCCAAATGTTTTTCTTGGTTCTAAAATATCGTTTTGCTCTACCCCGCAGGCGACCATGGTCCGCACGATGACCGAAGGCATCGTGAATAGGTTTTTGAGGTCCGCGAAGGCCGAGATGCTTCAAAAGAACGAGACGGAGATAAGATGTCCGTGTCGAAGATGCAAGCTGAATAGCCTTATTGCGGACCCAGATTCCGGGCAGGTGCGGGACCACCTGCTCTTGCGTGGTTTCATGGATGGCTATCGGTGGCAAGGTGATGAAGATGACTACGAAGTCGTCCATGGGGGCCGGGCAAGAAATGAGGAAGGGCAACAAGACAACCACCGTGGCTCAGGGGGGGCGAGAAGACGAAGAATCCCCAGGAGATGATCACGACGGTGATGCTGTACACATTCATCATGTAGAAGATGCAGGACATGATGATGATGCCGGCGGAGCAGACGACGCTGGACCATCGATGGGCTGGGTGCAGGACCCTCATCTTCAAGAGCTGCTTCTCAAGCAGACGGATAACGCAAGAGCTGCCGCCCGAGAGAAAGCCAAGATGGATCAACTTGAGTTAGACGCGGTTACTCCATTGTATGAAGGATGCAGGCCCGAGGATACCCGCCTGAAAGTAACGCTCATGGCTCTGGAGATGAAGGTAAAACACAAAATGACCGACGCATGCTTCGACGAGAACATGTCATTCTGGCACGAATGTCTTCCCAAGGGGAACAAGTGCCCGACTAGTTTGGAGGAGGCAAAGAAAATCGCGTGTCCTCTGGATTTACTGCACGTGAAATACCATGTGTGCATGAACAATTGCATCATTTATCGGGATGAGCACGCGGAGTCTACCATATGTCCGGTGTGCGGTGTCACTCGATACAAGAAGAGGAAGAAAGCTCCTCGAAAAGTGGTGTGGTACTTTCCGATCACTCCTCGTCTGCAGCGGTATTTCGCGGACCCTAAGGTAGCAAAGCTCCTGCGTTGGCACGCGGATAGGGAGGAGAAGAAGTGAGAAGATGACGCAAATGATCCAGAGATAGATAAAAAAGACAAGATGCTGAGTCACCCTAAGGATGCGAGCCAGTGGCAAGCGTTGAACTTCGAATACCCAGAATTTGGGAACGATCCAAGGAACATCATGCTGGGCGCGAGCACCGATGGAGTCAATCCATTTGGCAGCCAGAGAAGCACACATAGCACCTGGCCTGTGTTCGTGTGGATGTACAACCTTCCCCCCTGGTTGTGCATGAAGAGGAAGTACATTCACATGAGTATGCTAATTGAAGGGCCGAAACAACCAGGAAACGACATCAATCTGTATCTGGGGCTGCTGAAAGAGGAGATTGACACGCTGTGGAAAACGCCAGCCAATACGTGGGACGCCGCAGAGAAAGAATATTTCCCTATGAGAGCCACACTGCTCATGACGGTGCACGACTATCTCGGTTACGGATATCTTGCGGGGCAGGTAGTCCACGGATTTTCTGGATGCGTAAGGTGCATGGATGACACAACGTATCGCCAGCTAGATAGAGATCCCGGGTCTTCGAAAACCGTGTTCATGGGACATCGAAGGTGGCTTCGCGACGATGACCCGTGGAGGAAACGCAAGGATCTGTTCGATGGTGAAACCGAACCCCGAAAACGCCCGTGTACGAGGAGCGGCGAGGAAATAGACAAGCTGTTGAAAAATTGGAAAGACTACCCACTGCCGGGAAAGAAGCAAAAGGCGCCAGAGCCGCTGCTGAAGGTATGGAAAACGAGGTCTGTTTTCTGGGACTTGCCGTACTGGAAGATCCACCGTGTGCCTCACAGCCTTGATGTCATGCATATCACGAAGAACGTGTGCGAGAGTCTGCTTGGTACCCTGCTCAACATGCCAGAGAGGACCAAAGATGGGCCGAAAGCAAGGGCAGACTTGAAATCAATGGGCATCAGGCAGGAGCTTCACGCTATATATGATGATGATGATGAGGCGAAGCAGGACACAGAAAGTCGTCGCAAAGGCAAAAAGGCCAAGAAGACCGGAAATGACTACCCTCCCGCGTGCTTCACTCTAAGTCAGGAGGAGATCGAGCAGTTTTTCACCTGCCTCCTAGGAGTAAAACTTCCTTACGGTTACGCGGGGAAGATAAGCAGATACCTAGACCCAGCGAAGCAGAAGTTCAGCGGGATGAAGTCTCACGACTGTCACGTGCTGATGACGCAGATACTTCCAGTTGCAATCCGTGGGATCGTGGACGCGCACGTCCGTGAAACGCTATTTGGCCTATGCAACTTCTTCGACGTCATCTCTCGGAAGTCGATTGGCGTGAGGCAACTCAGAAGGCTACAGGAAGAGATCGTGGTGATACTATGCGAGCTTGAGATGTACTTCCCGCCCGCATTCTTCGACGTTATGGTGCATCTGCTGGTCCATATAGTGGAGGATATCATCCAACTCGGGCCGACGTTCCTGCACAGCATGATGCCATTCGAAAGGATGAATGGTGTCATCAAAGGATACGTTCGCAACATGTCACGTCCAGAGGGAAGCATAGCCAGGGGCTTTCTGACCGAAGAGTGCATCTCCTAATGCACGAATTATCTAGGCATTGAGAACCCCGTTGGTCTGCCCGTCAACAGGCACCTCGGCAGGCTCGCTGGATGGGGTCACCGTGAGGGTCGCCGCGAAATGCATGTCGACTTCGAGGGTCAACTCGCTGACTTTGAAAGAGCAAACCTAGTCGCGCTACAACACATAGACGTGGTCGATCCTTGGGTGGTAGATCACAAAACCTTTATTAAGAAGACGTACAATGACCGAGGCTAACAGAGGACGGACGGAGATATACTCAAAGAGCACAACTAATGTTTCACGCGTTGGTTCAAGCAGAAGCTTCTGTCGTACCCTTTACATGAGGATTCTTCCGCGGAAGAACAACTCATATTCGCCTTGTCACAGGGCGCCGAGCACAACCTGATGACCTATGAGGCGTACGATATCAACGGCTACACATTCTACACCGAGGCCAAGGACATGAAGAGCGATGGTTATCAGAACTCCGGGGTAACGATGGAATCCTACACCGGTAACGACAAGGACAGATACTACGGAAGGATCGAGGAGATCTGGGAGCTGAGCTACGCTGGAGAGAAGGTCCCGATGTTCCGTGTCAGATGGGCCAAGAACGTCATAAAAGAAGACCGATATTTCACCACCATGGTTATACCCGAAGCCAAATCCAAGACCGCGGGCGCAAACGTCACCGCGAAAAATGAGCCATGG
>NC_041385.1:190022638-190066322 GCF_002162155.2 Triticum dicoccoides | reverse complement strand
CCCCCGCACCCTCCCCCGCTCCACCGGCATTACTGTTTGATGATATTTTTTAAAAAAATATTACTGTCTTATAAAAAAAATTACTGTCATATAAAAAAAATTACTGTCTTATAAAAAAAAATATTACTGTCTTATAAAAAAAATTACTGTTATGATTTAAACAAGTTTGAACATATTTAAAAACAAATAAGTATCAAACAGCATTTTAAAATGCATAATTTTTTTTTTGTGGAGCCTAGGAATCGAACCCAGGACCTCCTGGTGTGAGAACTGGCACCTGACCAGTCGAGCTAGTAGAGGGGAGTTGATGTGGATGAGGTCACGTGGGTGATAACCTGTTGGCTCGAGCGGAAATAAAAAAAAATACTAATGGCGCACCAGGCCGAGGTGCGCCATTAGCATGTATATACTTATGGCGCACCGAGGGGTGGTGCGCCATTAGTATTGTGCCCCCCTACTTCGTACCCATCCCCTCTCTCTGCCTCGCCCGAGCCCGAGCCCTCGATCCCTTCTCTCTCCCTCGGCCGAGCCCTCGCCCTCGATCCCCTTCCCCTCTCCTCTCCCTCGCCCGAGCCCTCGCCCTCGATAACCTTCCCCTCTCCTCTCCCGACGCCGCCGCCCCGCCGCCCCGCCGCCCTCGACGTCGGCCAGATCCGCCGCCGCCTCTGCTCGAGCTGCTCCCATCGACCACGCTGCTGCTCGCGTGCTTCTTCTCTCCCGCGACCCCGCGACCCCGACATCGTCCCCGCGACCACCGTCGTCCCCGCGACCACCGGTCCTCCTCCGCCGCGACGACCAGGCGCCGCCCTTCGCGGACCACCTCGAGCTCTATCCCCGTCTGCGTGAAGATCCCCTCCACTCCGCGGGCAGGGGCTCTTCTCCTGCCGCTGCAGCTACAAGAGGAGAGGAGCACCGGCCAGCCACCACCGACGGACGCCTCCATCCCCCCTTCCTCCTTCGCCCGACGAGCCTCTTCACTCCGGGAACTTGCTGCTGCTGCTAATCCAAGCTGCACCACCTACCTCGCCAAAGCTCTGTCCTGGCAGCTCTCTATGAGGTAAAAAATCTACTTTTCTGATGTACAAATCCCTGTTTGTGCTTGCTTCCATATGTGAGATAGATACCATATTGTTGTTGTGTTTGTGTGAATTATTGCTGCCATATTTGTGTGAATTCTTGCTGCAATAATACAAACTGTGTTGATGTATGTCAAATATATGGTCAGATTAGCATATATTCGTATATGTGTTGATTGATTAAAGTGTTATGACAACAATGCATGACAGCAAGCAAGCAGAGCGGCTCGTCCTCCCCTTCGATGCCAAGCAAGCAGAGCGGCTCCTCCTCTCCCTCGACGCCAAGCCAGGTGAGCTGCCCCCTCCCCCCTCGGCTGCTTGCTTCTATCCATCCTAACCCTAGCCCCTTCTCCATTGCAGCAGCCCGCCACACTCCTCTCGTGGAGGAGAGGAGAGGAGAAACCCGCGCAGCGCCGTCATTTCCCGCACGGCCTCGGCACCGTCTCCTCCCCTCCAAGCTCCATTGAATACAAGCTGCTGCTAAGGTGAGCTTTTGCATCTGAATTCTCCTCCTCTCCCCCCCTCGGCACCTATGTACTCATTTTGCATCTGAATTTATTTGGATCCATTGCACCTTTGCGTTACAAATTATGAAACTGATGCAATTTGTTTGGTGGGCTTTCGTGGAAATGTGCATCAACTTTCCTGAAAGTTAAGCTTGTCTTGACTCTTGACTAGGTGTAATTATGAACTGGACGCGCTTTATGACTAGATGGTGATGCTAGGTGTGCTGATGTATACTTGCTGTCAATTGGATCATGCTTCTTTAGGTTTCATTGGTCATGCTGTCAATTTTCTTGTGGAATGTGGGTGTCAATGCGTACTTTGATGTCAATTGGATCATTCTTCTTTAGGTTTCATTGGTTGGCCTGTTATTTTGTTTGCTGCCATCTTTGTCTAGTAAAACTGCCTGATTAGGTTTCTGTTCAACCTCAGAATGCTTTCAGTTCTGTTTTGTCAGGCTGATATTGACTATACTGTTTAGTTTATACACTAGTTACCCAGAAAGTTGGTCTTCCTCCTAGCAAGAATATACAGTATTAGATAATACATGATGGATAGTACTACTTGTCTATTTACAATGAGACAGGGGGCCCGTGGTATCATTATGGGGCTGTGCTGCTGTATTATACCTATAAAAACACTTGTTCGGTCAATTAAACAGGGCATTGAAAATTGACAGGGCATTTTTGTTTTCTGTTGAACCTAAGCAATTTCATACGCTTGACAAAGTTGATGCTTTATTCCTGATGTATAATTTGTTTGTCACATGCTACTGTTGATCCCAAGTTTGATGCATAACAATTGTTGTATGAGTTCTCCAAATGAACAGGAGTACTCCTCTATTTTGATATGAAATCACCATGATAGGTCCACATGCTACTGTTGTCAACATGATAAATAGTTTCAGTTAGTTACCTCTAAAACTATTCTTAATTAACTGATGATTTGCTACAACCAGTGCATGCATGCATTTTTTCTTCTTCATTTTTAGTAAAGTGCTCTATTCTGGGTCATGGACTTTGTGCCATGGACCAGTGCATGCATGCTGCTGCTGCTGTACTACTTGTCAAGTGATGCTGCTGCTGCTATCTGCGAGTTGTTGCTGCTAGTTGTGATTTTGTCAAGTGATACTGCTGCTACTTGTGATCTTCTAAAATAACCCCTTTCTCCTGAAACGTTGATTAATTTCCGTTTCGGTTGAGAAATGGGGCACTCCTAGGTCAAGAAAATTAGCAAAGGTCATGCCCAATTTTCTTGACCTAGAAGGTGCCCGATTCTCAACCGAAATAAAAATTAATTTGCTTCAGTGGTTGGATTAGTTTAGTATTTTATTCACACACTCAGACACCCTTGCTTGCCATGTGTGATAGAGAGATAGTGAGAGGAGACAATAAGCTATCTGCAGCTTAATTTGCATTGCATACTAGCTAGATAGCTTTTGTTTTTCAGGACCAACCGAACAATACATACATATACCTGTAGGCACCAGCTTAATTTCCAAGGCAGGACAATTACTTGCTTCATTATATTCATCCATCCATCCATTTTGCATCACGTACAGAACCAAAAATAATCGGAGTTTCTGTCTGGCTTCAGAAGTCATAACACATGCATTTGGGTAACCCTAAATGTCAAAATTGCACAAGTCTAGACCCCTTTATGCCATATACTTTCTATTTTTCTTCATCGGAGTTCGACTGCGCATTAACCCAACGTGTGCATGACTCGATGGTCCAGGAAGGAAATCGTTTCCTTTCATCAGCTAGAAAAACTACCAACGTTTCAAAACTGCAACTTGATGAAGATTGGAGTATATCTTAATAAGTTTACCCTGTTGGGGCACATCACATACACACATTTGCTCAAGTCCACTCTGGCCCATGTAGAGCTGAAACCCAGTTTAGTTCCTTGTATCACTTGTCGCTGAAAACCGTTTGATTGTTTTCACGGAAATGATTTACAAGTTCAGCAAGTGATGAGCTATGAGAATAACATATTCATTAGGGTAGGCGTCTCCTGCCCTATGCTGAATGTGGTGCAATTTTCGACGCAGATTCATAATTTGCAGCTTAGCTTATCTCTTGGCCCTCCAATTAAAATATAGGGGTTGACCTTCACCACGGCCGAAGCTTCTCTGCATCTATATATAATGGACATTCCCTAGCTTCTGAACAATCAACACAAAGCAGCAGGCCTGAGTGTCTCCAATAGTCATCCTTGTGTTTGTGTAGGTTTTCTTTCCTTGGTCCATTGAGCCTTCATTCATGGTTATGAATGATATGCAATGATCAGCCTGCTAGCATTTATCCTCTCCGCGTGTTTGAACACCCTGCGGTGTAGTAAAAAGTAATTACAGATACACTCACCCACATAAGTATTCAACACAATGAAAAAATAGTACAAATTAAGGAAAGGCAATACCATTTCAGACGCTTGTCTTCTAAAAAGAAGAGTGAACTTTCTAGACACACCCCTCAAGAACTAGGATACCCTGAGAACGTGGACTTGGACCTTAGCAACAACACACTAACAGGTTCTATCCCAAAACACCTAGGCAATATCACAAACATCTCTCAATTGTTCCTTGACAATAACCAACTTTTTGGCGACATTCCTCGAGAATTAGGTTATTTGGTCAACTTAGAGATCTTGTTCCTTGACAATAACCAACTTTTTGACCAAACTTTTTTTCTATTTAGAGAGAAACATGACCCACAACGATGAGGCCGGGGGTTCGGGCGGCAAGGCATTCTGGGAGCTGTCCCAGGAGATGGAGGAACAACCTCACTTGTATGAGGCCGCCGCCTTCCCCACCGATCCCGAGACCACGGATGGTGCCGCCGAGGATGACCACACTGATGCCACCACTGATGGTGCCGCCGAGGATGCCACCACTGATGATGGCGGCGCACGCACAGATGGCAGCCAACCGAAGAGGCAACGGAAGGACCGGCGCCCGATCGTGCTCCGCACCCTCAAGGAGGAAGTTACTGAAGTGGACTCCAACGGGAATCCAACAGCGCCCGAACGAAAAGTCAAGGGGTACTCGCTTCAGCTCGGGTGCATTGTCCGGAGCACCGTCTCGATCAACACCGAGAACCTGAGGCATCCTGACCGAGGGAATTTGCGCAACCTCCTCTTCACGAAGCTGCACGAACGATACAAGTTCCCCGCTGAATTTGAAAACACAAGCCTCAAAGGGAATAAAGTGAACAATGCTGCCCTCACGAAGATGAGCAAGGCCCTGTCTACTTGGAAAAGCAATGTGAAGAGAATGATCGAGAAAGGTGAGAGTTATCAGAAGATCAAGGAGAAAAATCCTTCGATCACCGAAGATGACTACAACGACTTCAAGATCAATTGCTCGAGCACCGCAAGCTCCCAATCAAGTGAGTGGGGGAAACAAATGCGGAGGCTGAACATAGGGGAACACACACTCGGTCCCGGCGGTTACAGAGTGGCGGAGCCTATATGGGACAAGGAGGACACGGACCGTGCCGAGCAAGGCCTACCGCCCCGCTTCGAGAAATACAGCGGTAACAAGCAGACTAGGAACTATGTCAGGGCCCAGTACAAGGAGGACCCGATAACAAAGGAGCTTACCACGGATCCGAAGACCAGGGCGCTTGAGCTTGTTCTGGTAAGGAATACACCCCCGCGTAATTAGCTCCATATGGTTGCATTCTAATTAATGAAGCCAAATTTCTAAATGGTTCACATTCCTTCCGCAGGCGACTGAAAGCAGTAGCGCGGAGTCGACTAAGAGCAACCCTTGGGACACCACTCTAAATAGGGGGTTGAATGTAATGAAGAACAAGGATAAGCTCAGTAAGCCGACGTCAGCTGGTCGTGTGGCCGGCAAAGGCTTGTCGACAAAATGGGGGTCATACTATACCGCTGCTGTGCGGAAGGAGAAAAAGACCAGCTCGGAAAGCCAGGCGCGAGAGGTTCAAGAACTCAAGGCACAGGTGGCGCGGATTCCGGAGATTGTCCAAGAGCAAGTGAAACAACGACTCGGAGCGACGATCACCGCCCTTGTGCCTACCTTGATCTCGGGGTTGAGTGCGTGGATTGCGGGCGGCCAACAGGGGCCGCCCCCGATTCCTAGCTTCATGGCCAGCAACTCGCGTAATGCGATGGCGGGGCCATTGGTGCCTCCGGCGGAGGCGGCATTGGTGTCTCCGACGCCGGCACGGGACCTTAATGCACCCGGGTGTACGCCGGCCGGCACCTCTTCAGCAAGCGGCCCCTCCGTCAACTGCACGCCCGCCGTTGGCGGTGCCTCGACATTAGCCGAGCTCGACGCCATCATCACGGTAACTAATTAAGCCTCTCTCGGCCGAGGACTTCATCTCCTTGCCTTTGACTGGGCATCCTTGACACCCTACATGTTTTCGCAGGGCGCCGCCGACGTTCTGTGCACTCTCCTCCACTTCGTGAACAACGAGTTGGTCGATGTCGCCAAGGGCAAAATCGTTCAACCGGGCAACCCCTTGTTCCACGGTACCCAGATGCCACCCAACTTGTTTAGGGTTCAACTGGTTCGGGTGCTGCCAGGCTGCGACGACTTGTTACCTCCGATTCGACCCGTCGGGGCCGACGATGAAGACGTGATGACCCTCAGCGCCTGCCTGAGCTGGCCCCTGCTTTGGCCGAAGAGCCAGATTCCTTTGGGGGCGGGGGACACCACCCCAAAGACAACACCGCCAGTCGTGCCGGCGCCAAGTCGGCCCCATGGCAAGACCGCCGTAACGGTGCCGGACATCCCTATGCCACTGGATCCAAACATGCATATGGCACAGGATCAGAACGACGACGACGACGACGATGATACATTTGGCAATGTCGATCAGTACTTTGCCGAGCATGGGTACGATGGCGACTTCATGGGGCCTCCTTCTCAAGAACCAAACCCAACAAAAGACGTGTGCGATCTAGCTCGTACCGCGGAGAAGCCAAGTTGCAACAGGCGCCGTCTGGCGTTCAACTCTCAGGAGACGCCTCCAGCTGCCGACTTCACCGAGCCTCAGATAGGCGAGGTGCGAAATATTATCAGCCCCAACACACTAAAGAAGGCGGTCTGTGAGCAGAACTCGGTTCCATTACAGGAGAAGAAGAAGGCACGCAAAAGAAAGACTAAGAAGGGTGCGAGCCAGCCGGCACCGAGTACGATCCGTGCTCAGGACGGGCCACCTTCACCGCAGGATATCTCGAGGAGGGTCCATGTGGCGGGTAGGGCGATGCTACCGACAAATATGCTCAATGCTGCAACCGGTGCTATGCGGAGTCTGCATGACAGTGTTCTTGCTTTGGAGAAGCGGCGTCTCAGAGAGAAGGATGTGGCGTACCCGGTTTTCGCGGCCAAGGTGCCAGAGGGCAAGGGCTTTGTGGATAACTCCATCGGGCGTACATCGTCCTGCGTTTTGATGACATCCACGCTATGTTGAACCTTCACCCGCTGCACTACACCTTCGTTCGGCTATTTTCGCTGAGTATGGAGATGCGGATCATTCGCGACAAGACCCCGGACATCGTGATAGTCGACCCCTTCTACATGCGTGCCAAGATCTTGGGCAGCGCTGGGGACCGGCAAGTCACGAGTTCTTACCTCGAAGGCATCATTCTGGCAAACCAAGATAAGGATAACTTCCTCGTGCCTTACTTTCCCGAGTAAGTCCTCCCCTCAACCGGCCCGTAACATATGAATTCTTACATTTCGATCGTTTTTCTTTTAACATTCCGTGTTTTCTGCAGTGACACACGTTGCACGCTCATCCTCCTAAGCCCCAAATATTCTATGGCCACGTATTTCGACCCGGACCATCAGTCGAACGTAGACTACACAAATGTCAAGAAGGTTCTTGATGATGTTCTCCCCGGCTACGCCCAATCTGGAGGCACCTTCACCAGGCCTATTCGTAAGTACGGCAAGCACGTGTTCTCCCACAATACAACGTTCTGCTGCGTCAAGCAGCCGCCTGGCGGTCAGAAGGGTGCCTACTACGCCATCCATCACATGCGGGCGATCGTACGGGACCATCAACAACTTCTTCTACCGAGTAAACTCAAAGATTGGGCCGCGAGCGTGTCGGCAATCCAGGACGCGGACCTCCGACAAGAATTATTTCGCATCCAGTCGGAGTTTGCGGAAATCATCCATCAAGATGTCCTTCGTACCTCGGGGCAGTTCTACCTCAGAAATCAACCGTCCAACAGTGACATCGACACAATGCTACAAATGCAGGATGACAACGCCCGTTCTTTCATGACTCCCACGATAGACGGCGGCTTCATCCACGCTCCGGTCCCTTGAGTCGAGTTGTCTAGTTCTGAAACATCGATTGGCTCATGTTGTAATTAAACTTTAATGAACTTGTAGTATGTCTCTTTGGTTTCGAGAGTCGTTCAACTTAGATGTAATCGATGCTATTAATGTCTTGCTTTTCTCTTCCGATCGTTCTGTTGCATACTTATATATTGCTTATGTATTATCTGTGAATTGGTACTAACGTTTCGTTTGGCTAGTGCATAGCGATGCCGACGTATGTCGTGTACAAGGGTAAGGTTCCCGGAGTCTACGATGACTGGGAGGAGTGTCGGAGACAGGTTCACCGATTCAGCGGTAACAGTTACAAAGGGTACACCACTAGGGCCGAGGCCGAATCTAGATATGACCGGTATCTAGTGGGAGAGGGGAGGGAGCGTTGGAGGAACCGGATGAAGACGAGTTTCATCGTGATGATGCTCATCGTGATGACCGCAGCTCTCTTCTATGTGATGGTAGTTTAGATGATCGATATCGACTTGTAATGTGAAGACAGACTCGCTACTCGCGGTCTCGAGACTTGTAATATAATGTTCTATCTTTGTTCGGTCTTTTCAATTCGGAGACTAATATGATGAATTGTATTCGGAGACTAATATGATGAATTGTATTCAGAGACTATACATTTGATGAATCTGTTGTTGATGTGTGTTGTCTATATTTTGTCAAACTATACATTTTGTAACCTGTGCAAAAAACAGAAAATAAAAAGATAAAAAAAACCTAATATTCATACTAATGGCACATCACATGACAGTGCGCCATTAGTATGACAGTGCATACTAATGGCGCATCACTGGGCAGTGCGCCATTAGTATGCCGCGGTTACTAATGGCGGATCCAGAGGTGGTGCGCCATTAGTATGCCAAAGCACCTGGGTATACATGGCCCCTGGGAGGCATACTAATGGCGCACCCTGGCATATACTAATGGCGCACCCGAGGTGCGCCATTAGTATACCAGATACTAATGGCGCACCAGGTGGTGCGCCATTAGTAAAAATTACTAATGGCGTGCTATCAATGGCGCACCACAGATGCGCCATTAATAGCCATAATAGGTGCGCCATTAGTAGGGGTTTTTCTAGTAGTGTGACGAGCTTGATTTTCTTGTCCTTCATGCCCTTAATGCAGGTTTTGAGTCCGGTCAGCTCGGTAGATTCGCCCCAGGACAAGCCCTTCCGTTCCCAGGAGGTGAGCCGCATAGGGGTTCTGAATCGGAACTCGGGGGTTGCCGCCCAGTTGGCGTCGCGCGGCTCGGTGATGTAGAACCATCCCAATTGCCACCCCTTCATGATTTCCGCAAAGGAGTCGTCAAGCGAGGTGACGTTAGGCATCTTGCCCACCATGGCTCCTCCGCACTCCGCTTGCTGGCCACTCACGATCTTCGGCTTCACGCAGAAGATTTGCAGTCACAAGCCGAAATGAGGCTTGATGCGGAGGAAATCCTCACATACGACAATGAACGCCGAGATGTTGAGGACGAAGTTCGGGGCTAGATCATGGAAGTCTAGCCCGTAGTAGAACATGAGCCCGCGGACGAAGGGGTGGAGTGGAAACCCCAGTCCACGGACAAAGTGGGCGAGGAACATGACCCTCTCGTGGGGTCCTGGAGTTGGAATGACCTGCCCCTTGTCTGGTAGCCGGTGCGCTATGTCTGCAGCCAAGTATCCGACCGCCCGAAGATTCGCAATCTTCTTCTCTGTCGCGGTGGAAGCCACCCACTTGCCTCCTGCTCCAGACATGACTAACTGTGCGGATAAGACCTGGACTAGGGCGCTGGAGCTCGATGGGGAAAGAATATGCAAAGGAGGAAGAAGGCATGGGGAAAAATGGTGAACTCTTATCCCCTTATATAGGCGACGAAAGCGGTGCACCTCCCCACTAGCCTGTTGAGAATCGCTTACTTCCCAAGCGCCACGATTGATGGCATGGGGGGATTACCCATACCCGTATTGTCAGGACCCCGACTCAATGCCACATCGATCTAGCATGTAACACCTCATATCACTTTGCGGCCTCACGCACGGTATCCCCACGAGTGTCGCCTTACTTTGCCCGGGACCGTTTGCGCCTTTTGGCACACGTATATGATAGTGTTGCTAGCATCCATATGATAAGGAGCCCGGGCTGACATGGCTAGTCGTAAACCCAAAGTGGCACAAACTTACAGGGACAGGCATCCATGACCCAGCATCGAACGTGTCGGTCATCAGCGAGTGAATCTAGGCTGTAGCACTGGGCTAGCAAGACTCCGGTGAACCGGGCTGTAGCGGGCTAACAGGACTCCGGTATTCATCGCGTGACATTTCCCCGAGGGGACAGACACAGGAACGAAGAAGGACACATGCCGGCCAGCCTAAGTGTTCCGGAGCAGTAGCAAGCTACCATGGCTCAGTGGAAGCACAAGGAGACATTTCCCGGTAAGAGAGGCTACTAAAGATAAACAACTAGATAGTCAGATCCCACACATACCAAGCATTTCAATAACATACACACAATATGCTCGATATGTGCAAATACATCATGGCATCACAACATGGCTCTACGACTCAAGTATTTTATTCAATAGGCTCCGAGGAGCGAGATATTACAATCATGGGTCTCATGATCCAACATCAGAACTAACTACATATGCATCATTATCAACAAAGGGGATGGTGGGGTTTAACTGCAGCAAGCCAGCTTTGACCCGGTGGCTATCCTAAACTACTACTGCAAGTAACTCTTTTGAGGTGGCGCACACGAGTCCACATATTCACCATATCAATACACCACTATGGATCCGCTCCCGTCTCCCTACGAGAATGCCATCCATAGCACTCACGCTTATCTTGCGTATTTTAGAGTATCCACTTTCACTTGTCTATGAACTATGCAAGGGGTCCAAGTTTCCATATCCGAGGAATCCGGCTATTCGAATAGATAATGATAACCCTGCAGGGGTGTACTTCTTCACGCACGCTTTCGCCACTTATCGCCCTGTACACGTCATGTACCTCGGCAACCTTCAAGCGGAAGTCGGGCGAGGGAGTCGGCCACGACCTGACTAACCGAACAAGTCTCTAGTCCAAGTTTATCGCCTATTCGGGTTCCATCCGCAAGGAGATCCGGCCGGGGTGTTGCTCACGGCCCCAAACAATGTGAGCAGGGTTTCCAAGCCCACCATCCGGGTGCCACTTGGTACACCGTGCCACTGTGCCTAGTCTGTCCCAAGCCCACCTGTACCGGGTGCCACTTGGTAGACTACTAACACTACCTACAAACACCAGAAACTAGTTGCAACTCCTGGACAGAGATCATGTTGATTAATAAGTCGAGAGGGGTCGAGTTACCGGAACCCAATGTGTGGTAGTAACTGTTCATGGATCACAAACACGGAACTAAGTTCCTGAGGACGGCTGCAATGAGACAACCCACCATGTACTCCTACATGGCCTCTCACCGCTACCTTTACCAAATCGTGTTCACACACTTAGCTCACACACAGTAGGACATGTTCACACGCCTCTGATTCATCCCCGATGAATCAGACCTGACTCAACTCTAAGCAGTAGCAGGCATGACAAACAAGCATGAATGAGTAGGCACATCAGGGCTCAAACAACTCCTACTCATGCTAGTGGGTTTCATCTATTTACTGTGGCAATGACAGGTCATGCAAAGGATAAAGGGGTTCAGCTACCGCAGCAAGTAACAAATATGTCGTTGTTGTCCTAATGCAGTAAAAAAGAGCAGGAGCGAGAGAGTGGGATTGTATCGGAATGAACAAGGGGGTTGTGCTTGCCTAGCACTTCTGAAGATAACATTGAGTCTTCATCAGTGTCAACGATCACATCATCGGAACCACGTCTATCGAGAGGGGACAATTACCGGCAAACAAGGAAGAACACAATCAATGCAATGCGACAATATGATGCATGAATATGACATGGCAATATGATGTGATTTGTGCTGATGCAACTAAACCAGATTAAATGAAGTTGGTTTGAATCCAAGATTCAAATTCAAACTCCACATGTGGTTATTTAAATGCCATTTAATTGAATTGTCCTAAACAGTGGTCATAAGTTGTTCTAACATGCATGAAAATGGTACAGATGGATAGATTGGATTTTTCTGATCATTTTTCATATATAAATTATTTAATTTGGAGTTATGGTTAATTTTCTATGATTTATTGAAGTTTTAGCTATTTCTGGAATTAATAAATCAATTCTGATTTATTTAAAACTCCAAAAAACATTTACTGCGTCAGCATGACGTTGGCATGACGTCAGGAGGTCAACAGGGGCTGGTCCGGGTCAAACCTGACCAGTGGAGCCCACTGGTCAGTGACTCAGGTGACTAACAGAGTTAATTAACTCTAACTAATCAAATTAATAACCACGGGGCCCACTGTCAGTGTCAGCAGGGGGTAATTAATTTAACTAATTCGATTAGTGCTAATCCTAATTAGCTAACAGGGCTGGGCCCCACCTGTCATGGACACAGGGGGGGTCCCGCCGTGGTCAAAGTGGGTCAAACCCGCCGGCGACATGACGCCGGCGAGGCCCGAGACGGCGGCGCGAACCGGAAACGCGCTACAGGGCACGGGCGAGGCCGTGCTTGGGCTCGTTAGAGAGCCCTTGCTGGTGCGCATCAAACGGTGGTGGTGGCCGTGCCGGTGATGGCCGGTACCGACGACGGCGAGCTCGTGAGCTGCGGCCAAAGTTCGGGTGGTGGCGGGTTTGGCGCTACGAGCGGTGGTTTGGCGCGCTGAGGGCACTAGGGAGAAGCTCTTGCTCCTCCGCATCCAAAGGAACGGACGGGAGGCCACGAGGTGGCCGGAGTTGGGCACGGCGTCGACCTCGGCGGCGGCCGGAGCTCGGGCGAGCTCGGGGTCGGTGTTAGGGAGCACGACAGGAGGCGTTGTGGGTGTCTACGGATTCATGCGATCGTGCTAAGCACGATGGTGGGCTCGGGAGCGAGCTGCGGTGGCTGTGGCCATGGCCACGCCATGGCCGGCGGCGAGAAGCTCTCGGGTGCGGTGGAAACGGCGGCTACGGAGGGAAATAGAGCATGGGGAGAGAGGGGTTCGGCAGAGGAGCTCACGGCGAGGTCGACGAGCATCTTAGTGGGCTCGGGGAGGTGGCGGAGGCGGCGAATCGACAAGCGGCATCCGGCGGCCGTGCGTGAAGAAGACGGCTCGATGACGGCGATGCAGGGCATCCGAGGTCGCTTGACTCGGCGGAGAGGATGAGGGCAAGGTAGCCGAGCTACTGGGCACGCCGAGGGGTCGAGGGGGAGGCTCTGGGTGCGGCAACGGCGAGCGGCGGCGATGAGCTCTGCTCGGGCTGCGCGAGAGAGAGAGCAGAGGAGGGGGAAGAGGGTCGGGAGAGAGTGAGAGAGAGGAGCGAGGGGGCTGCGTGGCGTCTCCCGAAGAGGCCAGGGCGAAGCGGCAAGCAGGAGGTGGCCGGGGCGGCGTCGGCGCTCGCCACCGAGCAGATTCGGGGCGAGGGGGAGGAAGACGACAGAGAGGAGGAGGTGGGCTGGGCCGGCTAGCTCAGATGGGCCGCCAGGTGGGCTAGAATACCAGGTAAGTTACAGGTGAGTGCTCTGTTTTATTTTCTGTTTGTTTTATTTTTTTAAAATTTGTTTTGCCACTCTTTTGAATTTAAAATAATTCAAACAATGCCAAAAACTCCTCTGAATATTTTTATTTTGCCGAATTGATTGTGGGATGGAACGTAAGGCTCTTTTTACTCCTTTACCTCATGCCCTTCTGATCTGAGTCATCTTATCTTTCCTACGGGGTTAAGAACTAGGCCTTCTCTTCTTTCTATCAGGATCATGTGTTACTAATCAGTAGACTTATAATATTGTTGGACTTAAGCCTCGTCTCAGTTCCTATTACTTCCGTATGTTAATTGTTGATCTCGAAACCTTGATATTGTGCTTCTGCGTGGTTATGCCACCATTTTTGTGAATGTCTCAAATCTTTTCTGAGCATTTACAGCCGTTATGCTATCCGAGTCATCCCAGGTTTCTAAACAGTCTGATGCATTTGCAAAATCCTTTTCCTCTGGTTTCAATGTCTTTTTAGGCCAGGTTAATCACACAAATTGTTGAGTTGAGGTACTCTACTGCCTCGACCTTTATGTTGGAGTTATTATTATGACCCTAGGTGTCTCAGGGGATCATCTAGTAGTCTAGCCATGTTTTGTGTTCCTAGTGTGATGATTCTGGCCTTTATTCTCGGAAGCATCCCGTGATGCTACTTAGTAGTAGGTATTCTATTCCTGGGTTTTGAACCCGAGATTCACTCTACTTACTTCATGTTGATAGTGTTTGCTAGTTCCTTTAGGATATTAGTAACCTTTGCGATAGTCCTTGAAGTCTGTGGTATCTTCTTCTTCCAAATACCATGAACTACTTATGGCAGAAGTTCCTCGTTGAACTTAAATATCACAACAGGAGTGCTCTCGATGGGTTCTCCATTCTATATTGTGGCTCTTCCAGTTCTACCTTTCTGCATGGGTTATCCGGAAGAAATATGTTGAATTTCGTTCGACATGCTAAACCATGCATCCACAACTCAGAAAATCGTATGTTGCTTTGAGTTGTCCCTCTTTAGTTGTCTTCTGACCCTCGTCTATCAATTGATAGTCAAGGTTATGTGTGCATTCGTTCATCGATGTCTATTACTCTTGTGGTCTGTCAAGCCATTCTATTCCGGAATGACTAGGAGAAACAAACTCCAGTACCTCATCCATATCTAGGATTGGGTCAAAGCAATTGTGCTCCGCAGATCAAAATGCCAACCAGCTTTTGATTCTGTTCTACCCTGAAGTATTACCGTCTTTATGTCAGGATTTTCATGAGAATGGCACCGGCTCTTGTGAATTCTTGATGTAGTGATACTTCTCGCCATCATTATTCATCCCTCGGTTCTGTGTTGTCGCAACCGGAATGCCGACAAGTGAATCGTGATGTGTGAAATCTATAATCCTAGCAACCCCGTTGCTTGGTGGTTAAAGGACAATATTCTCATTCTTAGCATGTTGGTTTTTGAATCACCATTCTAAAATAGATTGTGCTACCTAGTCCTTATTGTTGGTGCACTTTTCGATCAATGAGTTAGGATTATCCAATCCCTTGCTTATTTCATCATATCGTCTTGCCCTCAAAAGCGAGATTGTTCTCGAGCTTAGTAACATACCGGTGGTTCGTGGCTTTCCAAATATCTTCTTGGAAGTGTTACCGGGTTGTTTTCCTGACTGTGATGTTGAGCTCGTAATCAAGTTGGTTTCTTGTGAACCACTCTTTCTCCAAGAATCTGTGTTGGATATCCCTGAGCTAGTTGGTTGAGCTAGACAACAACTTGGAGAGTTGGAAGATAAAAGCTTACCTAACTTAGTTCATTTCAAAGGGATATCCTGGTATTGGTGTGTTTTCAAGAAAGATGATATCTTCATTGGTTGATCCTCGTGGTCAATTGCTGGATCGATTATCTTATCCAATCTTTGATTTGAGTATGAGCTATCGTCAAATCAAATCAGAACCAACGATATTCGTAATGTTGTCTTACTCGTGGTTTTCCTCGAGCATACACCATTATATTCTTTGGTCTGACCAATGCTATCACCGTGTTCACTTAACTATGGAAATCCTTTTATATGGAAACCTGGATGAATTGTTGTTGAGTCCATTGACAACATCCTTATCTCCTCCATGATTTTGTTGAACATTAAGCTAGTGTTGGAAACTTGTATAAGCATTTTCTTCATGCTCCGTTCATGAAGTATATGTTGGATGAAAGAAGTGACTTCCTTTGATTCATGTGCATTTGATGTAAGTTGCCGACGTGAATTCGAGAAAGTTTGTTTTTGCTCCTCTGGAATCATCCCAAGTTGGTCATGCATATGTGCGAAGTATTCTATGGTTTGGTAGGTTGGCCGCCTCCATTCTATATGTGTTCTTAGCACACCAAGCCACTGATTGACCTGTTCCAGGTAAAGAAGTCTAATTTAAGTGCACAAGACTTCGATATCCTCGATGATGGTTTCCCCCCTGAACTCGGTAGTGTTTTATTATAAGACTACCATGTGTTCATGTTTGTCTGTGACAGCGTGTTCACACGTGTGTAGCAGAACCAGCTCATGTTTTGGAGCTTACTATCGTAGTTCATTTTCTGAAAATCCCGCAATGTCATCTCGTCGATTTATGTTGCAAACTTTCATTTTTCTTCCTAGACTCGATGAGTCTGGAATATTCTGACACCAACCAGGTCTGAATCTCAGGCAGATATGATGGTTGGAACATTTCCCAAGAACTATAATATTGGTCCCTCGATAACCGTTAAAGTGGATGTCGTGGCCAACACACCCAGTCGGAAGACCTATTATTGTAGTATCTTGATTGAAGAAATTGGCCACCTCCCATAAGGATTTCTTAGGGTTTTACTCCAATAAGTTACTCCTTATGGATTCTTGAGCTCCCGAAGTCCGACCTTTTACTTGATGTTCTAGTTACCAAACCATTTCAATGAATGGGATATGCTAGCACATCAAGGAGAACATTAGGAGCGGAGTGCTAAATGTCTCTCGGTCGATCATCCAGATTTTGTTTCCTTGGCCTCGCTAAGGTGAAATCTGAGAAAGTGTTATCTTCCTTTGCATCTGCATCATCCATCACTATTCCTCATGGTAGTATGATGGGTTGCCAGGATCCTTGACACGGATGTTGATAAAACCTTGATGATTGTGTAAATGCTCAAGTTCTTGAGAGCACGCACAAGCACTAGGTATTATCGCCGGCACTAACTGGGATTGCTCCTAGTCTCTTCGGTTATGCTATGACCTTCAAACAGTGAATTCACTCTCTATTGTTGGGTTCTACCCCAGTTACCAGAATCATTCCCAGCATTTGCATTCTGTTCCCAGCTTGCACCGCCATTGTGCCATTCTACCATGGGTCTCTTCCATTTCCGGTGGTAAGCAAAATCATCCATTACGTTGTCTTCAACAAGGTAATCCACATCATCCAAGTCCGAGTATGCCATTCTACCGACCCCCTCCAAACGATCGCTCGAGAATTGCCTTAGGCTGGTTTAAAGAATCTCAATGATCTCTGAATCAAAGGTAATTCTTTTTGCCACTTAAGGGGATAATCTATGAATCACCCTCCTCCAGCAATGTTTCGGCATGGTATCATGGCAACTCAACTCCTCGCTACGTTGACAACGTTTACCACCTTCTTAGGGGTGGAATTGTGGTCTACCTAGTGAGCCCTCGTCATCTGTCTCACTCCATTTCCTTAGATGTATGCTTCGTGTCTCAGCTCGAGAGATGTGACAATGTCTCATTCCATGAGTTGATCCTGAGTTGTTCGGTCTTCGAGAAGATAGATTCTTCTAGAGTTTTCCTTCCCTCTTCTCGTCATGTTAGTTGGAGTTCTCAGAGGAAGACGTCGAGACAAAGATGGTGATTGAATCAACGTTCATTTGAAGTGCAACCTGGATCGTGAAGATTGTACTAGTTTGCGTTTCCCCTTCATCTTACCCTACGCTTGAATCTCGAGACGAGATTCTTGTTTAGTGGGGGTGAGTTGTCACATCCCTAGCTTCTGGTGCTGCCTAGTGTTTGCATCATGTTTAAATTTCTGAAAACTTGAACTGGGGAAATTTGGAAGCCTCAAAACCCTAAATAAAAGAAGGGCAAAAACCCTAAAATCTCATTCATTGTTCCAAAATGCCCTTCTTAAATGTTTGATAATTTTTGGAAAGGGTTCTGGTCCCAACCAAAATATTGAACATTTTTAAGGACTTAATCTTGGGACTTTGAATTTAAATCATTAGCTATTTGAATTTGAATTATATTCATATAACTACAATATAATTTCAAATACCCCTGAAATATTTTATGAGCTTTTGGAAAAGTCCATCTAGAAAAATAAAAATATTCAGAGGAGTTTTTGGCATTGTTTGAATTATTTTAAATTCAAAAGAGTGGCAAAACAAATTTTAAAAAAATAAAACAAACAGAAAATAAAACAGAGCACTCACCTGTAACTTACCTGGTATTCTAGCCCACCTGGCGGCCCATCTGAGCTAGCCGGCCCAGCCCACCTCCTCCTCTCTGTCGTCTTCCTCCCCCTCGCCCCGAAGCTGCTCGGTGGCGAGCGCCGACGCCGCCCCGGCCACCTCCTGCTTGCCGCTTCGCCCTGGCCTCTTCGGGAGACGCCACGCAGCCCCCTCGCTCCACTCTCTCACTCTCTCCCGACCCCCTTCCCCCTCCTCTGCTCTCTCTCTCGCGCAGCCCGAGCAGAGCTCATCGCCGCCGCTCGCCGTTGCCGCACCCAGAGCCTCCCCCTCGACCCCTCGGCGTGCCCAGTAGCTCGGCTACCTTGCCCTCATCCTCTCCGCCGAGTCAAGCGACCTCGGACGCCCTGCATCGCCGTCATCGAGCCGTCTTCTTCACGCACGGCCGCCGGATGCCGCTTGTCGATTCGCCGCCTCCGCCACCTCCCCGAGCCCACTGAGCTGCTCGTCGACCTCGCCGTGAGCTCCTCTGCCGAACCCCTCTCTCCCCGTGCTCTATTTCCCTCCGTAGCCGCCATTTCCACCGCACCCGAGAGCTTCTCGCCGCCGGCCATGGCGTGGCCGTGGCCACAGCCACCGCAGCTCGCTCCCGAGCCCACCATCGTGCTCAGCACGATCGCATGAACCCGTAGACACCCACAACGCCTCCTGCCGTGCTCCCTAACACCGACCCCGAGCTCTCCCGAGCTCCGACCGCCGCCGAGGTCGACGCCGTGCCCAACTCCGGCCACCTCGCGGCCTCCCGTCTGTTCCTTTGGATGCGGAGGAGCAAGAGCTTCTCCCTAGTGCCCTCAGCGCGCCAAACCACCGCTCGTAGCGCCAAACCCGCCACCACCCGAACTTCGGCCGCAGCTCACGAGCTCGCCGTCGTCGGTACCGGCCATCACTGGCACGGCCACCACCACCATTCGATGCGCACCAGCAAGGGCTCTCTAATGAGCCCAAGCACGGCCTCGCCCGTGCCCTGTAGCGCGTTTCAGGTTCGCGCCGCCGTCTCAGGCCTCGCCGGCGTCATGTCGCCGGCGGGTTTGACCCACTTTGACCATGGCGGGACCCCCCCTGTGTCCATGACACATGGGGCCCAGCCCTGTTAGCTAATTAGGATTAGCACTAATCGAATTAGTTAAATTAATTACCCCCTGCTGACACTGACAGTGGGCCCCGTGGTTATTAATTTGATTAGTTAGAGTTAATTAACTCTGTTAGTCACCTGAGTCACTGACCAGTGGGCCCCACTGGTCAGGTTTGACCCGGACCAGCCCCTGTTGACCTGCTGACGTCATGCAACGTCATGCTGACGCAGTAAATGTTTTTTGGAGTTTTAAATAAATCAGAATTGATTTATTAATTCCAGAAATAGCTAAAACTTCAATAAATCATAGAAAATTAACCGTAACTCCAAATTAAATAATTTATATATGAAAAATGATCAGAAAAATCCAATCTATCCATCTGTACCATTTTCATGCATGTTAGAACAACTTATGACCACTGTTTAGGACAATTCAATTAAATGGCATTTAAATAACCACATGTGGAGTTTGAATTTGAATCTTGGATTCAAACCAACTTCATTTAATCTGGTTTAGTTGCATCAGCACAAATCACATCATATTGCCATGTCACATTCATGCATCATATTGTCGCATTGCATTGATTGTGTTCTTCCTTGTTTGCCGGTAATTGTCCCCTCTCGATAGACGTGGTTCCGATGATGTGATCGTTAACACTGATGAAGACTCAATGTTATCTTCAGAAGTGCCAGGCAAGCAAAACCCCCTTGTTCATTCCGATACAATCCCACTCTCTCGCTCCTGCTCTTTTTTACTGCATTAGGACAACAACGACATATTTGTTACTTGCTGCGGTAGCTGAACCCCTTTATCCTTTGCATGACCTGTCATTGCCACAGTAAATAGATGAAACCCACTAGCATGAGTAGGAGTTGTTTGAGCCCTGATGTGCCTACTCATTCATGCTTGTTTGTCATGCCTGCTACTGCTTAGAGTTGAGTCAGGTCTGATTCATCGGGGATGAATCAGAGGCGTGTGAACATGTCCTAATGTGTGTGAGCTAAGTGTGTGAACACGATTTGGTAAAGGTAGCGGTGAGAGGCCATGTAGGAGTACATGGTGGGTTGTCTCATTGCAGCCGTCCTCTGGAACTGAGTTCTGTGTTTGTGATCCATGAACAGTTACTACCACACATTGGGTTCCGGTAACTCGACCCCTCTCGACTTATTAATCAACATGATCTCTGTCCAGGAGTTGCAACTAGTTTCTGGTGTTTGTAGGTAGTGTTAGTAGTCTACCAAGTGGCACCCGGTACAGGTGGGCTTGGGACAGACTAGGCACAGTGGCACGGTGTACCAAGTGGCACCCGGATGGTGGGCTTGGGAACCCTGTTCACATCGTTTGGGGCCGTGAGCAACACCCCGGCCGGATCTCCTTGCGGATGGAACCCGAATAGGCGATAAACCTGGACTAGAGACTTGTTCGGTTAGTCAGGTCGTGGCCGACTCCCTCGCCCGGCTTCCGCTTGAAGGTTGCCGAGGTACATGACGTGTACAGGGCGATAAGTGGCGAAAGAGTGTGTGAAGAAGTACACCCCTGCAGGGTTATCATTATCTATTCGAATAGCCGGATTCCTCGGATATGGAAACTTGGACCCCTTGCATAGTTCATAGACAAGTGAAAGTGGATACTCTAAAATACGCAAGATAAGCGTGAGTGCTATGGATGGCGCTCTCGTAGGGAGACGGGAGCGGATCCATAGTGGTGTATTGATATGGTGAATATGTGGACTCGTGTGCGCCACCTCAAAAGAGTTACTTGCAGTCGTAGTTTAGGATAGCCACCGGGTCAAAGCTGGCTTGCTGTAGTTAAACCCCACCATCCCCTTTGTTGATAATGATGCATATGTAGTTAGTTATGATGTAAGTTTGCTGGGTACATTTGTACTCACGTTGCTTAATTTATGTTTTTGCAGAGAGACTTCAGTCTCGTTAGTAGTACCACGTGGACTTCGACGTTTAGCTTGTTACCTCAGCTACGATCTTGTGCCCTCGGCAGGATCTGGTAGATAGTCAGGCTTCTCAGCCTTTTTCATTTATAGTTGTCTGTACTCAGACATGTTAAGCTTCCGCATGTGCTTTGACTTGTATGCTCTGATTGTTGGGTCATGAGACCCATGATTGTAATATCTCGCTCCTCGGAGCCTATTGAATAAAATACTTGAGTCGTAGAGTCATGTTGTGATGCCATGATGTATTTGCACATATCGAGCATATTGTGTGTATGTTATTGAAATGCTTGGTATGTGTGGGATCTGACTATCTAGTTGTTTATCTTTAGTAGCCTCTCTTACCGGGAAATGTCTCCTAGTGCTTCCACTGAGCCATGGTAGCTTGCTACTGCTCCGGAACACTTAGGCTGGCCGGCATGTGTCCTTCTTCGTTCCTGTGTCTGTCCCCTCGGGGAAATGTCACGCGATGAATACCGGAGTCCTGTTAGCCCGCTACAGCCCGGTTCACCGGAGTCCTGCTAGCCCAGTGCTACAGCCTGGATTCACTCGCTGATGACCGACACGTTCGATGCTGGGTCATGGATGCCTGTCCCTGTAAGTTTGTGCCACTTTGGGTTTACGACTAGCCATGTCAGCCCGGGCTCCTTATCATATGGATGCTAGCGACACTATCATATACGTGTGCCAAAAGGCGCAAATGGTCCCGGGCAAAGTAAGGCGACACCCGTGGGGATACCGTGCATGAGGCCGCAAAGTGATATGAGGTGTTACATGCTAGATCGATGTGGCATTGAGTCGGGGTCCTGACACGTATTGATGAGAATCCCGTGATAAGGGGACATGATCTCTGCTTTGACAAGACGTGTCAAGGAAACCGCCTCACAATACGCGCTGTGGCTGGTTGTGAAAAAACGGTTCGATCTGACCGAAATGACATATCACGTCGTCTAAAAAGTTGTCAGCTGAAGTATCATTCTCTCTACGGTGGTATATGAAGATCATTTTGCAGATCCGGACACGGCCTACGTGTTCGATAATAACCTTGGAGTATTTGGAGAAGGAACCCGCCTTGCAATGCCGAAGACAAGACTGCCCGCCGGACTCATTGTCATTGAAGCCTGGTTCAGGGGCTACTGAGGGAGTCCTGGATAAGGGGGTATCCGGACAGCCGGACTGTATACATCGTCCGGACTATAGAAGCGTCAAGATACAAGACTCAAGACTTCGGCTCGTGTCCGGATGGGACTCTCCTTTGCGTGGAAGACAAGCTTGGTGATCCGGATATTATGTTTCCTTCCTTGTAATCGACTCCATGTAAACCGTAGCTCTCCGATGTCTATATAAACCGGAGAGCATGGTCCTTAGAAGGCCGATCACAATTACAATCATACCATCATAGGCTAGCTCTTAGGGTTTAGCCTCTACGATCTCGTGGTAGATCTACTCTTGTATTAGACATATCTTCAATATTAATCAAGCAGGAAGTAGGGTTTTACCTCCATCGAGAGGCCTCGAACCTGGGTAAACATTGCGTCCCTTGCTTCCTGTTACCATCAGCCTAAGATGCACAGATCGGGACCCCCTACCCGAGATCCGCCGATTTTGACACTGACAATGGCCTCCGGTGAAATGAAACAGAAATCAACTCCTGAAATACTCTAGACGGGTAAGAAAAGAAATTTCCGACAAACGGAATAATTCAAGAGGATAAGAAGAAGCTGGAACCACGAATCTTCGAGAGAACGGACAAGATTTAGGAGAAACTCTTCTTCGGTCTTCAAATGACGAAGGGAAACACCACCAAAATTAATGAGCTACTCCGGGAGAATGAGAAACAAAGAGGTTGAGCCAACAATGAAAAAAAAATTGAAAGCGATCTTGGAGAAGGCATGTGACTGATGGGATCCATTCTTAGTCACAGTTGAAAAGAATTTGAGAATAACTCCAGAAAATTAGAAGTGTCAGGTAAGATCCTAGGAAAAGACATGTGGGTTAGGGCCAGCTAAAAGAAAACACCGTTGAAAAAGGATTGTTGACGAGATAGATGATGCACTGGAACAATTGAAATATTTGAATGAGGTGACAACCTCGAATTAATTGGAACGCAGACGAATCTCCTGAGATGTCTTACGCACTATGGAACGATTGAATAGAGAGAGGCTAATGAGCAAGGGGAACACTTGATCCAAGGAAAAGAATATAATCCACCCAAAAAACTTGAATTGAGTCCACCGGAAAAGAAAGAGATGAAGAATGATGAACTAGACAAGAAATCACCGGTTGAAGCAATTAAAAAAAGACTGAAGAGGCTCCGCACGAATGAAATTGATGGTAGAAAGAGACTCAAAATCCGGGGAGAAAAGGGCTGGGAGGGCGGGAAAACAAAGGCAACTGGGAAAAGGGAACGGAAGAATACCTTGAAGAGAAAACACCGGTTGAAATAATTGAGGAAATAATGCAAAGGCTTCACACGAGTAGGATGGATACTCGATTACAGACTCCGGCTTTGAGAATAAAAAGGGGGTGGGCGGGTGGGAAAAAGAAGACAACAGAAGACGGAGAAAACCTTGTCGCTGAGAAAGAACTGAAGATTGATACTGCCAAAAACAAAGAGGACAAATCGACTTGACGAGAAATGCACCTGATGAAAAGAGCTGAGAACCAACAATCGGAAGACCAACTGCATTATCCTAAAGAAAATTTGAAGGGGAAGAGGAGCATATCAAAACACCTACATCAAAATTCCTCACCAGAGCGATGAAGGGGCTGAGTAGTAAAAGAATTCCTACTCTCTGATATAACTAGACTCCGAAAACAGTTTTCTTCTAGACTCAACAACGGCTAAACTACATGATCAAACAAGGGGGCTCCTAAGGTCGGTCGAGGCTCTGATACCAACTTCTCACGCCCAATATGCGATCCTATCCTAAAGGAACTTGAAGGTCCCACCAAGGATAGAAGCGCATATTGAAACAGTATTGCAAGGTGGATATGATTACATCATACCATTACATAATACATGGGGATACATAGAAAAGGCATACAATGCCACATGAGTACAACAACATCATACGCAAGAGCAACATCCGACTTCGGATGAAACACAAACAAAAACTCAAATGACATCCACCCTGCTAGCCCAGGCTGCCGACAAGGAACCTATCTCCTGAAGGAAGAAGAAGGAGAAGAAGAACCACAAGAGAAGCATACATCGCTCTCACATCATGATCATCGCATTACCTGTACCTGCAACTGTTGTTGTAGTAATATGTGAGCCACGAGGACCCAGCAATCCCATTACCATGTGTATCAAGACTAGTAAAGCTTAAAGGGTATTGAAAGGGTAAGTGGTGAGGTGTCAACTGCGACTAAGCATGAAATGGTGGCTAACTTATGAGTACAAGAATAAGATGAGAAGCTACACAAATGGTCGCCAAACTAGTAATCATCAAGAAGTGATCCTAAACTACTTATGATCAAACATAACACCACCGTGTTCTCTTATCGACCCACTCAAAAATAGACCATCATGGTTACACACGCGGTTGGGTATTTTAATTCGAGTCTGGTGTCAGGTTCTCTACAACCGGATATTAACAAATTCCCATCTCCCACATAACCGTGGGCACGGCTCTCGAAATTTAAACCCTGCAAGGGTGTACCGACATAGCCCATTATAAGCTCACGATCCGCAGAGACAATCGTCCATCATGGGACATCCGATCAGACTCGGGGTCCTGGTGCACAAGACATTTCGACAATGGTAAAACAAAACCAGCAAGACCTCCTGGTGTGCCAACAAATCCTGATAGGAGCCGCACGTACCTCATTCTCAGGGCACAATGGATGGGCCAAACGTCGGGTTGGCTAAAACCCTGGTTTCCCAGGGTGTCGGGGGGATGAACCCCGGGGAGGCAACGGAACCTGGATCCTTTTTAAAAACAGTGGGGCCAGCATCGCCCCTCAAGCCGGCACGCGCTTGGCCGGGTTGCTCGACCCGACCAAGCCCCGCAACCCGGCCAAGCTCTTCGACCAGGCAAGACGCGTCGACTCGGCCTCAACAACTAGCACAAGACAACCGAACCTGGCACAACCAAAGCTTCCTCAACAAGCCAGCACCACCCGTGGCGTACTCCGCAATCCAGCCGTGGGTCAGCTCCCGTCCCATCTAGGTCGTATGATGGGACAAGTCTTCAATCACCAATGACCAAGGCAATAGTGTCCCGCCCATGCCTCTGGTCAGCCGGAGCGTGGCAACAATGCCCCTCACCTACCCGCTGACCAGGGCTGGCGTGGCTACAGTGTACCCGCCCTCACCGCTGATGACTGCAAGCGGCGACCTGACGGAGCGCCACTGTACACGACTCAACTCGGCCACACCCTGACGATCGACAAGACGGCGCACAGTCCCCCTAGGCATGTGGGGCCCGCACCTAGGGGAACCTGGCAAACCACAGGTCCCCAGCGGGTCCCAGCCCGGGTCCTCGGACGCTGACAACCCGGACCCACCGACTTGTAACATTACCATTGTACCCCTAGGGGGTTGGTCTATAAAACCCCCAGGAGCCCTCACGTATACATGCATGAAAGCAAGTAAGCATAGGACTAGCCACCAAAACAGCAACCCCAGAGCAAAGGAGCAGCCTGAGCCTTGGCCAGCTTTCTTACTCCCCCATACAGCTCCAGGAGCGACATTGTACTATCGAATATCAAAGTACACTCGGTAGGACTAGGGGTGTTATCTCTCCGGAGAGCCTCGGACCTGGGTATGTCCGGCTTCCCACGCCCGCTCATACCAACCTCACCTCTGGAGCCCACCAGCACCCTCGAGCCTCCTCCTCTCTTTAGCCATCCCTTGGCATCTGCTGTGCGCCCACCACGATAGTTGGCGCCCACCATGGGGCAGCTCGAGGAACTGGCCGGGAGCATGCTTCAGACGGGGCCCTTCTCCTACTCTGACGAGTCCGTCATGCTGGAGGACGACGTTGTCGGTGCGCTCGCCGCCTCCTTTGCCACATTGCGCATCTCTGATGCGTTCACGGCCGACGAGTACCCCAGCGAGGTGCTCAGCTACTCCGGCTCGCCCCTCTCCCTCGACGGTGGCATTTCCGCCGGGGCGATGGACGTCCATGTGGAGGTCTTCGTCACCGGCGATGGCGCCTCCTCCTCGTCGAGCAAGATGAGGAAGGCTGCCTAACCAGGGCCGCGGCAGAATGGACCGAGTCGTACGATTCGTTGCGCGTCGCGATGCAGAGCCTCCGCATCCCCATCGACACCGACGTCAATGCTACCAACGTCGCTGACGCCCGAACCCAGCTCAAGGAAAGGCGCCAGCAGATGCTAGACCTGCCCGAGACGCTCGCCGCCACCCAGCATCTCCTGGATGCTGCTCAGCTGGAGCGCAATGCCGCGTACGGATTCACGCCCGCCGCGACCGAGCCAAGCCGGGTCGCCGATGTGCGTGCCCAGGGAAGAGCGATCGGTCGGGCCCTCGGCGTCGTCCGGATCGTCTACGAGACCCCAGCGAAGAACATGCGCGCTGCCCAAGCAGCCGCAGTCGGCCTGGACCTGCTCACGGGTGAGGAGCTGAAGGAGCGCATCGGGCGGATGCACATACTCCTCAACGCGGCCAGCACCCCGCAGGACTGCCTCAGCCAGCTCGCCAAGCCGGCGGGATCCGGCTCTGCCCACCTTGGCGGACCCGGCGAACTTCTGCACACAGCTTCCTCGCTGCCCGGCGAGGCGCACTCTGGCCGAGCCCGGACTCGGCACGACCCGGCTGCCACACCCGCCGGCAGCCTCAGCGATGAGCCCGTCCCGGAGACCCAACGCAGACCCGGCCAACATGGCCGGCGTCCGGCTCCAACCGACCAGCCCCCCTAGGGCCTGGCCGCCACTTGACTCGATCGGCTCGCTCGCTCCCTGGAGGTGGAGGAGAGCGACGCTATCCGGCCGGCGTGCTTCAGCCCACGCATCCGGGAGGAGCCCTTTCCCAAAGGGTTCATGCTCCCCCACGACACCCCCAAGTACAATGGGACCGTGAAGCCAGAAGACTGGCTCACCGACTACACCACGGTCATTGGCATCACCGGTGCCAATCGCCGTCTCGCCGTGCGCTACGCACCGCTCATGCTCCAAGGGTCGGTCCGCACGTGGTTGAATAGCTTGCCGATGGGCAGCATCAATACATGGGTCGATTTCGAGCAAGCCTTCGTCCGCAACTTCACGAGGACCTATAAGCGACCCGGCCGCCCTATCCAGCTTGCCATGTGTGTGCAGGGGCCAACGGAGACCGGTTGCGAATACCTCGCACACTGGACCGAGCTCCGGAACAGCTGCGAGGGCGTCCATGAAGTCCAGACGATCTAGTACTTCGTCAGCGGGTGCCGAGACGGCACCCTCCTCAAGCACAAGCTCTTACGCTCTGAGCCGGCCACCATGGCCGCGCTCATGGTAACGGCGGATAAATACGCCAACGCTGACTCCACCATGAAGATCCAGGTGGCGCTGGATGAAGCCGGCAAGGCGAAGCCGGTTCCCCCTCCGAAGCCGGTCGGCGAAAGCAGCCGGCAGCAGAATCACCAGAACAACAAGCGCAAGGCCGACCAGCCGGCGCAGCGCCACGACAACCGGCTCGTCGGGGCCACCGAGCCCGCGGCGGACCCGGCGGTGAAGCATCGGCAGACCGGCAAGACGGTGTGGCAGCCCGCCATGAGCTTCAAAGAGATGCTCGACGCCCCCTGCAAGCACCACAGCGGTGCAAGACCGTCCACGCACATGCTTCGGCATTGCGCCATCACCAAGCACATCATGAGGGGTGATGTCCCGCCTCCTCTGGCTCCGGCTCCAGGTGCGGGACAGCCGCCTCGACCTCCACCGCCGCCTCCAGCTGGCGGCGCGATGCGCGAGGACGCCTACCCGGACCAGAACGCGGCCTACATCGTCTTCACGAGCCTCGGTGACGACAAGCATAGTGAGTGCCTCCTTCGGCAGGAGGTGAACACCGTCGTCCCGGCCAAGCCAGAGTTCATGCACTGGTCGGATCGCCCGACCACCTAGACCCAGGAGGATCACCCGGCGGTCATGCCGAGTCCGAGTGGTTACGCCCTTGTCCTCAACCCCACCATCATCGCGCGGCACATGTGCAAGTTCTCCCCAGTCCTCATTGACGGCGGCAGTAGCATCAACATCCTCTACCGCGACACAATGACCAAGCTCGGCCTCAAGGTCGAGGACCTGGAGCCGACCCGGACGATCTTCCACGGCATCGTGCCTGGCCTCTCCTACTCACCCATTGGCCGGGTCCGGCTTGACGTCCTGTTCGGTGACAGCAGCCACTTCCGACGCGAACCAATCTGGTTCGAGGTGGTGGACCTGTCCAGCGCGTACCACACATTGCTGGGCCGGCCCGCGCTCGCCAAGTTCATGGCGGTTCCCCATTATGCGTATCTGAAGATGAAGATGTCGGGTCCCAAGGGCCTCATCACCATCACCGGCGATTATCGCAAGTCCCTGGAGTGCGCCCGAGACGGCGCCAAGCTGGCCGAGTCGCTGGTCGTTGCATGGAGCAGTGCCAGCTCGACCAGATTGTTGCCCTGGCAAGCGAGGCCTCCGCTGCGTCGATCCCGACCAAGGACCCGGCCGACAAGGCCACCTTCAAACCCTCCAAGGAGACCAAGAAAGTGAAGCTTAACCCGGAAGACCCCAGCTGCAGCAAGTACGTTGTCGTAGGCGCCCGCCTCGACAGCAAATAGGAAGGCGAGCTCGTTGACTTCCTCCGTGAGAATCGGGATATCTTCGCATGGACCCCCAAGGACATGTCGGGTATCCCGAGGAAGTACGCTGAGCACAAACTTCACGTCCGCAAGGACGCCAAGCCTGTCCGTCAGCCCCTACGACGTTTTTCTGAAGAGAAGAGAAGAACCATTGGTGAAGAGGTTGCCAAGCTTTTGGCGGCCGGCTTCATAATGGAAGTGTTTCACCCTGAGTGGCTGGCCAATCCAGTCCTCGTCCTGAAGAAGAACAAGACCTGGCGCATGTGTATCAACTACACCAGCCTCAACAAGGCCTGTCCCAAGGATCCATTCGCTCTTCCGCGGATCGACCAGGTCATCAACAAGACCGCCGGGTGCGAGCTACTGTCCTTCCTGGACGCTTACTCCGGCTACCACCAGATCAAGCTGGACCCGACCGACGCCCTGAAGACGTCCTTCATCATGCCCTTTGGGGTGTATTGCTACATCACCATGTTGTTCGGCTTGAAGAACGTCGCCGCTACCTTCTAACGCTGCATGCAGAAGTTTCTGCTGCCGCAACTCGGCCGCAATATCCACGTTTACGTGGACGACATCGTGGTGAAGACCAAGCAGCACCTCACGCTCCTCGATGACTTGAAGGAAACATTCACCAACTTCTGTGAAGACAAGGTCAAGCTTAACCCGGAAATGTGCGTTTTCGGCGTCCCGGACGGAAAGCTACTCGGCTTCCTCATCTCGGAACACGGTATTGAGGCGAACTCGGAGAAGATCAAGGCCATCAAGCACATGTGCAAGCCGGCTCGGCTACACGATGTCCAGAAGTTCACCGGATGCTTGGCCTTGGTCAGCTAGTTTCTGAGCCGACTGGGCGAGAGGGCGCTACCCCTGTACTAGCTGATGAAGAAGATGAACCAGTTCGAATCGAACGACAAGGCAGACGAGGCATTCCAAGACCTCAAGCCCATGCTCTCCACCACACCAGTCCTGCCCGCGCCAACTAACAAGGAGCTGTTGTTGCTCTACATAGCCGCGACCTCACGGGCGGTCAGCACGGTGCTGGTGGTCGAGCGACCAGAGAAGGGAAAGATCCAAGACGTCCAACGCCCGGTCTACTACCTGAGCGAGGTGCTCTCCATCTCCAAGAAGAACTACCCGCACTACCAGAAGATGTGTTACGGCGTGTAGTTTACCGCTAAGAAGCTGAAGCAGTACTTCCAAGAGCACGTCGTCACAATGGTCAGCACAGCGCCTATTGGAGAAATCATCGGGTGTCAGGATGACTCTGGCTGGGTCGCCAAGTGAGCGCTCCAGCTAGCCGGCCACACCATCCTCTATGAGCCCCGCACCACGATCAAGTCTCAGGCCCTGGCCGACTTCCTCGTCGACTGGACAGACCCAGTACTTACCGCCGCCCCCCAACTCGAGCATTGGCGCATGCACTTCGATGGATCCAAGATGCGACTCGGCCTGGGGGCCAGCATCGTACTATCATCCCCAAAGGGTGACCGACTCCGCTACGCGCTCCAGATCCACTTCGCCGCCTCCAACAACGTTGCCGAGTACGAAGCCCTTGTGTACGGCCTCCGGCTTGCCAAGGAACTCGGCATCCGGCGCATCCTGTGGTACGGCGTCTTGGACCTAGTGGTGCAGCAGTGCTCCGGCGAGTGGGACGCCCGCGACTCCAACATGGCAAGCTACCGCTTCCTCGTCTAGAAGCTGTCCTGGTCTTTCAAGGGATGCGAGTTCCTCCACGTCCTGCGCACGGAGAACGAAGCGGCCGACAGGCTTGCCAAGATCGCCTCGTCCCGGCAGTCCTTCCCGTCCGGCGTCTCTCTCGAGTACCTGCGCAAGCCGTCCATCAAGCCGTTGCCAGACTCTCGAGCACCTCAACCCGGCCCGGGGGCTGCTGAACCCGGCCCGGGGGCTGCCGAACCCAGCCCGGGGGCTGCTCAGCTCGATCCGGCAGCCATCACCCTGGGCCCGGCCGTCGCCATCCCCGACCCGGGGGTTGCTCCACCCTACTCGGGGGCAGCCGACTCGGAACCCACCCTGGTGGCCATCTTCGCCGTGGTTACGGCTCCGTCTTGGGCCCTCCCAATATCAGAATTCCTGGAGAACGGGGTTCTCCCCATGGATGAGACCGAAGCCTGGCAAGTGCAGCGCCGAGCGTCCACCTACAACATCATCAACAACGAGCTCATCAAGCGCAGCTCCACCGGTATGTTCTAGTGCCGCGTCGAGCAGGAACGGGGCATCGACATCCTCCTCGACATACACCAGGTCGAATGCGGGCACCACACCGCGTCGCGATCCCTAGTGGACAAGGCGTTCCGCCACGGTTTCTACTGGCCCACGGCCCTCCAGGATGCCGAGTCACTCGTTCTCAGGTGTGAGGGGTGCCAACGCTTCAGCAAACGCAGCCACCAGCCAGCGTCAGCACTCCGCACCATTCTGATCGCCTGACCCTTCACGGTCTGGGGACTCAACATGGTGGGACCCTTCAAAACCGTTCAAGGCGGCATGATGCACTTGCTGGTAGCAGTGGACAAATTTACCAAGTGGATCGTAGCACGGCCAATCAAGAAACTGGACGGGCCAACAGCCGCCCGGTTCATCAAGGACATAGCGGTATGCTACGGCATGCCGAACAGCTTCATCACGGACAACAGCACCAACTTTGCCAAGCGCACGCTAGAGCAATACTACTCCGTCTCCGGCATCCGCCTCGACCTAGCCTCCATTGCACATCCGCAGTCCAACGGGCAGGTCGAGCGGGCCAACGGACTCATCCTGTCTGGCGTCAAGCCGCGACTCGTTGAGCCACTCATCTGCTCACCCGGCAGCTGGCTTGACGAGTTGCCGGCTATTCTCTAGAGTCTCCGCACCACGCTGAATCGGTCGACCGGGTTCACCCCATTCTTCCTCATCTATGCAGCCGAAGCCATCATCCCGACCGATGTCGACTTCGACTCGCCGCGCGTAGCGATGTACACCGAAGCTGAAGCCATAGAAGCCCGCGAAGTCGGTGTTGACCTGCTTGAAGAAGCCCGCCTCCTGGTGCTCAGCCATTCGGCCATCTACCAGCAAGGCCTGAGGCACTACCATAGCAAGAAGATCAAGCCCCTCGCATTCCGAAGGGAGACCTCGTCCTCCGACTTGTCTAAGAGCAAGCAGGCCAGCACAAGTTGTCCCCTCCATGGGAGGGCCCATTCATCATGATCAGGGCCTTGCGCGATCGCAACGCCTACTACCTCATCAATGCACGCAAGTCAAAGAAGCGCAAGAGAGACACCACCGACGAAGAAACGACTCGGTCGTGGAACGCGGAGCTCCTCCGCCCGTTTTACAGTTAGCCACATGAGTGTATGTATCATCTCCTTTTATAAACGCATGAAACTATGGGGTTCCCGAACAAGGCTCAGGGGATGCCTTTTGTCGACCAATTTATTGTGTCCCTACTTTCTTGCATCACTACGCCACTCGTGAAGCCTGTTCGGCCCCATCTCCAACCAACATGCCAGGCGCGTGAAGCTGCTCGGCTCGACGGAGTCCGGCCAAAGGGTCATCGTCATCGTGGTGCCGGCCTGGGACAACCACCCCATCTGCATCCCCAAGGCTCACAGGCGGGCCTCAGCGGCGGCGATGATTTCCGGGAAGGTCCACGCCACCCGTAGGTCCATTCCGGATCCAACGACTCCGGTCGGGTCGCGCTGAAAGCGGACGGCTTCCTCCGCCAACCGTTGTGTCTCCGGGAAGGCTCCTGCCACAAAAAGGTGAAGCATATCAGAAGAAGGACAACAAGGATGAAAGGCCGGATCCCGACTCGGCAAAACACAAGAAAAGCACTTACTGGAAAAGGACTCTTCCAGGTGCTGCGCTTTGAGCAACGTACCACGTCGCTCCCGTTGAATGGCGCGGTCGCGCTCCTGGAGCGCCTTCTCTAGATCGACCGCCTTGGCAAGGGCCACCTTGAGCTCGGCGTCCTTATCGTCGGTCGCCTTCTCGGCCGCCTTGCGATAGCGGGCCACATCCTGCCGGGCCCCCTCAGCCGTGGTAACCTGCCCCCGTAGGCGATCCACCTCGGCCTGGAGCCGGCCCTTATCATCGGACAGCCGGCCGCGTTGCTGGTCCGCCTCAACTAGGGCCTGATGCGGCTACACCACCTTGGCGGCTTCCGCCCTAAGAAGCTCCACCTCGGCCTCGAGGCAGCTCTTGTGACCTGCCAGCTGCTCATATAGCTGGATGGCCTTGTCGAGAGACCGCCAGACCGTGGCCGCCTCCGCCCTCGCCTGCGCCGCCTCGACGCCAAGACGGCCGGTGTCGACAACAAGCCGGTGATAGTGATGACCATCCCGGAGCAGACGAGTCCGCTAGGACAACACGTCCGCTGCGAAAAAGAAGGATTCAGCAAATAAGAAAGCAAAACTTAAGATTTGGCCCAACTATTACATAGTTGGCCCAAATCTCGGGGGATACACCCAGTGGGTGCGCTAGCACGCCCCCACTAGAAAAGAGCACGAAGATACCTGCGCGGCGCGAAGCTCCTCCTCCTTGGCGGCGAGCTGCTCCTTAAGCTCCTGGTACTTGCCCAGGAGGAGGTTGAAGGCGCCGACCCAGTAGGCATCGAGTTGCTGAAGAAGGCAGAAATCAGAAGAAGGACATAGCTCTAAAGATTCGACCCAACTACTATGTAGTTGGCCCGAATCTCGGGGGCTACACCCAGTGGGTGCGCTGGCGCGCCGCCACAAGGAAGAAATTGCGAAAAAGAAGAAGCTTACCAGAACGACGTGTTCCACGTCACGCGTCCGCTCCACCTCGGCCTGGGCAAAGGCCTCGAGCCGGTCCGTCCAGCCACGCAGGCGGCGGCTGACGGCGTCCATCGCCGCCTCCTCCTGGGTCTGAGGCCCAATGACCACGGCGCCCCCACACCGTGCCGACTGCGGTGCGGCAGCCCGGCGTCCTCCCTGCTGGGGCACCAAGGCGTGCTCCCTACTGGCCGCTCCTGACGCGGCCGGCACCTCCTCCTACACCCTCTCCGACGCCGTCAACGACCCGGACGCCGGGACACCCTGCGTCGCCGCCTCCGGTCCGGATGGCAGGTAGGCCTACTGCGGCACCACCGGCCCAGTTGCCGGGGTGGCCTCCGGCACCACCGCTCGCGGTGCCTCGCTCGCCGCCATCCGTGGTGCCTCCTCCAAAATGGCACCACCACCACCGCCATCAGCCCCGGCTCGCTCAATGATGTCGACCCGCGGCGGGGTATCATCCTCCACCTCCTCGACCTCCCGGTCGAGGACTACCACCTCAGCCCGGCCCTCACGGCCGCGCTCCCTCACCGACGACGGCTTGAAGACCATCGCCGCCAGCATCGTGCCCTCCGGCATCTTGCGCCAGGAAGGCTCCATGCTGGCTCGCGCCCATGCCGCTGCCGCGTCGGTCCAAGCCCGGAACGATGCCGCCTCCAGCTCCGCCTCAACCCTGTTCCTGTCCCGCCAGGCCAAGCCCTCGGCGTCGTTCGGGTCCAGGCCGAGGTGCGAGTTGGCCCGTCCCTCCGCCTTGACCTGGTCGACAAGGTCGGACCGGCTCCTGCGGAACGTGGTCCCTTCAGCGGCCGCGGCATCCGCCGCCGCCCTTGCCAACGCGACTGGCGACCTGAAGAAGAATACAGAATGATCAAAAAAGAAACAAGGCTGGCTTGACAGTCCGGACGCGTACGCAAGATGAAGCTTACCCCGACAAGACCAGGACCAGGGTTGTCCTCCTATGCCCGGTGCCGCGCTTCCTCTTGACCGGCCTCCCGGCCCCGGCCGGGTCCGCCATGCACTTAGGGGCCTGGGGCCGCGGCGCGACGCTGTCCTTCTGGTGCGGGCGGCTCGGCGCCGCCCCACGCGACGACCCGGCTCCGCCCGCGTCGCCGCCTCCCCCACCCAACGCCACTACACCAACAACTGGCGTCAGCATCGCCCGTACCGTGCCGTGGTCAACAACTCAAGATGCATGAAGAAAAATTCAAGACTTACCCGCGCGACACCGAGCGCTAGCGTCGGCCTCGGCTTCCTCGTCCCCGCCATTGGCCGCGGGCTCCTCTGGCGCCACCGGCGCCACCTGCGATGGAGCCCGGGCGTAAGGGTGCCGGATCGCGTTCAGAAGCACCTCCCGCGCCGCGTTAGGGCGGACGAGAAGGTGCGCAGTAGCAAAGTAAGACGACCAGACACTCACCTGTGGCGCCGGGTTCGACTCGATGTACGGCACCTTCCTGAACCGCCAGTCCTCCCCAAGGTTGGCCTTGGGGATGTCGTTCACTCAGCGCACGATCTGCTCCGCCGTCAGCCGCGTCGACCCCATGCGGTTGGGTTCTTGAAGGCCGACCATCTCATCGATGAGGCAGGAGCGGCTCTACAGCGGAAGGACCCGACGCATGATGAATGTGGTGATGATGTCGTTGTTGGTGAGCCCCTCCCGCGTCCTCATCACCGTCATCCGCTTGCAGAGATTGAGAATCTCTTGAGACGGGCGCCTGGGGGAGTAGCCCCAGATCATCTTTGCCAGCGATGGCGCGATGGCGAAGGCCGGAAGATTGATGCGGTCTGCACCCAAGTTGCAGACGTAGAAGAAGGAGTTCTGCCACTTCTTGGCAGAATCCTCCAGCGGGATCTTGGGGAAGTCCGCCCCCGACCGCTCCGAGATGACGGTGGCCCACAGTCGGCGAACTCTCCGACCGACGGGCCCTGCTGCTTCAGGGAGAAGAAGCGTGCCAAGAGGTCGATCGTGGGCTCGACCCCCAGGTACCCCTCGCAGAGGGTGACGAAGCCGGAGAGCTGGACAATGGCGCCGGCGCCAAGATGATGCGGCTGGTGCCCGAAGAACTCCAGGAACGTGCGGAAGAAGGTGCTCGCCGGCAGCCCAAATCCATGCTCGAAGTGCATGAGGAAGACCATGCGCTCCAACTCCTCGGTCTGCGACCTTTGCTCGCCGCGCGGCAGACGGACGGCGACAACCGTCTCCTGCGGCAGGCACCGCGACGCCTGAAGATGGGCGATGTACTCGGTGGTGACATTCGAGCCCATCCAGGACCTCGACGGCAGTGCCATGAACGAAGGAAGGAGAAAGATGATAAACGGCAGAGAAGTTCTGCTCGGAGGCAGTGGGCGCCGCGGTGCGTAGGTTGCAAAGAGCAGGGTAAGAGGAAAGGGGCAGGAGGGCGCGTGCAAGAATGATGTCCGCCGCCCCCCTGCCCCCCGATTTATAACCCTTAGTTTGAACGTGGAGGAGTGGGATCGTCTGCATGCACCCTTTCCACTACCCCATGATAAGTGTGCATGTACACACGCAGTAACTGCCCAGGGAAGAGCAACCGGCCCCCGGATGCCGCGTGGGCCAAGGGCGCGTGGCGGCGGGCCCCAGCCCGTCGCCCAGTCCCATCACGCACGTGGCCTGTCAGGCCCCTCCGACTTCCGGGCACCACGTGGCGCCCGCGCAAAGCCCGAGGGATTGCCCCAAGATTCGACAGACTCCTTGGTCCCTGCCATCGCCGGGATGCCGCGATCCGGTTTTCGAGAAAACCGGCACATAGTGGGTGTTGCCTGACCGACGCTCGTAGAATCCGCCTTGCTTAAGGGGGAAACTACGAAGGCCCACTAATCTGAAGATGGCGAACCTTCACAACATCGGGGATACTGTCGGGGGGATGAACCCCGGGCAGGCAACGCAACCCGGATCCTTTTGAAAAACAACGGGGCCAACATCGCCCCTCAAGCCGGCACATGCTTGGCCGGGTCGCTCGACCCGGCCAAGCCCCGTGACCCGGCCAAGCTCTCCGACCCGGCAGGATGCGTCGACTCGGCCTCAACAACTAGCACAAGAGAGCCGAACCTGGCACAACCAAAGCTTCCTCAACAAGCCAGCACCACCCGTGGCATGCTCCGCAATCCAGCCACGGGTCAGCTCCCGTCCCATCCAAGCCGTATGATGGGACAAGTCTTCAATCACCAATGACCAAGGCAATAGTGTCCCGCCCATGCCTTTGGTCAGCCGGAACATGGCAACAGTGCCCCTCACCTACCCACTGACCAGGGTTGGCGTGTCTATAGTGCCCCCGCCCTCACTGCTGACCCTAACAATCGACAAGACGATGCACAGTCCCCCTAGGCATGCGGGGCCCACACCTAGGGGAACCCGGCGAACCACAGGCCCCAGCGGGTTCCAGCCCGGGTCCCCGGACACCGACAACCCAGACCCACCGACTTGTAACATTACCATTGTACCCCTGGGGGGTTGGTCTATAAAACCCCCAGGAGCCCTCACGTATACGGGCATGAAAGCAAGTAAGCACAAAACTAGCCACCAAAACAGCAACCCTAGAGAGAAGGAGCAGCCTGAGCCTTGGTCAGCTTCCTTCCTCCCCCATACAGCTCCAGGAGCGAAATTGTACTATCGAAAATCAAACTACACTCGGCAGGACTAGGGGTGTTATCTCTCCGGAGAGCCCCGAACCTAGGTATGTCCGGCCTCCCGCGCCCGCTCATACCAACCTCGCCCCTGGAGCCCACCAGTGCCCTCAAGCCTCCTCCGCCTCTCTTTAGCCATCCCTTGGCATCTGCCGTGCGCCCACTATGACACATGGGGCGCCGGACATCGCCCAGGTTGGACCAACACTCATAGGAGCATTGGCCCGGGGTTGATTAAAAAAATACTAGGGGGCCGACGAAAATCCCCTATTTAAGTTTAAGTTGTTATTAGGCAAATGTAAAACCAATGTTGGGCCTTGCTGGAAGAGTTTTATTCAAAGCGAACTGTCAAGAGGGTCCCATACCCCTCACCGTGTTAGGGACGCGAAATTAAGGAACATAACACCAGTATGACGGAAACTAGGGCGGCAAGAGTGGAACAAAACACCAGGCATAAAGCCGAGCCTTCCATCCTTTACCAAGTATATAGATGCATTAATTAAATAAGAGATATTGTGATATCCCAAAATATCCATGATATCCATGTTCCAACATGGAAAAGCCTGTAATGGCACCTGCAACTAGCAACGCTATAAGAAGGGCTGAGCAAAGCGATAACATAGCCAAACAACGGTTTGCTAGGAAGGGTGAAAAAGGTTAGAGGTTGTCATGGCAATTTGGGAGGCTTGATAAACAAGTGGTGGGTAGCGCGACATAGCAATAGCGTCGACACAACTAGCATAGCAAAGATAGTAGTGAGATCTAGGGTGACGGTCATCTTGCCTGAAATCCCGCTAGGAAGAAGAACAAGTTCGTTAAGAAGACGAATGGGCGTAGACGAACCAAGCGTAGTCGAAAGAATCCTCACGGTCGCAACGAAATAGGAACTATCGAGAAGAAGTACAACCGGAAAGAAGCAAACAACATGGTAAACACACAACACATAAACATGGCACGATGCTCAACAAAGGATGATACATGACAAGGCTATATGATGCTACTCATGGCAAGAAATGATGCATACAAGAACAACACATCAAAGCAAGTTTAAATGAGGCCGAAAACAACATATAACAAATCTGGTAAGTCCTCATATGCAAATTTCAAAATTGGTCCAGATCTGAATAAAGCATTATGTTCAAGTTGTTAAACAGCAAGCTAAGATGCACCAAGATGATCTACACAAGATTCTAGTCAAATTACATATAAAGTTTATTTAATTCGGAGCTACGGCCCAGAAGATATGAGCAAAACAAGTTAAACATGGCATTGATGCAAAATGCAGACAAACATCAAGCACACACCTCAAAACAAGGATTTAACATGACATGATGAAACTACATGCAATTCTAAGCAAGTTTCGTATAGAGCATGCTCAAAACAACATACTAAAGGAATCATATGAGCACAAACTTGAAATTCACTTCAATTACAGATAACATACTTCAAATATCATTAGGGTTTAGGTTCATAGGCATCAAGATTAAACCAATATGATCTATGCAAAATGCAACTTTATAACAAAGGGACATTTACATGAGCAGATTTAATATGATGACATGTTGGAGGCATGAAAAGAAGATGCTACGTCACCTATACATAGCAAACAATGGCATGGCATCAAAGAACACAAAACAAAGATAAAATAACATCAATACATCATATGCATATGGCTCATGGATTAGTGGAACCAAGAATACAAGATTGAATGGTTAAACAGTTTTAGCAAGTGTAAAATAGCAACATTATGATAGCATGTTTGCAAGGTCAGAACAGAGGCATATGACATCCAATATTTTTAACCTTGGTATGTGAACAAATTACTCATATCATAATTCAAAACATGTAATTGGAGCATCTCCAAAAGAGGCATGCATCAATCAATAACAAGCTCACAACATGGCATCATGAAGTTAACAGAAAACTGGAACAACATATTGGCATGTTCATGACAATGAAAACATATGCTACAGGAAATATATGAGGCATAAAATGGCATGGAATTATAGAGCATAACATGGACAACAAAACATGTCAACTAAGCATCTCCAGATTATGCATTTATTAATTGGTAGCATCAAGAAAACATACCAACATGATATGACATATTCAGCATTGACAGAACATTAACAACGAGTAGCCCACTTCACGAGCTTGGCGCACTCACTACAGGGCATATCAAAATACATGGATTGCACCCATGTAAAGATGGCATAATTAAGCTACTAAAACATGTAGACGTGATTCTCAAAAGAAAATCACACAAAAAGATATAAAAATGTCAAAAGGGCAAGTTATAACAGTTCCCAGCAGTTAACAACAACATGTACTTTTGCAATAGAGATTAAGATATCAAGATGCACACTAACATGAATGTAAATCACACCAACACTTAGGGCATGAAGAGCAGAACATGTGCGTATCAAGATCATCATCATAGGGTCAACAGGGACAAAGTTATAGCACTTGCAAGATGCATACATGATGTTAACAATCAGCAAATAACAACAGTTTATATCAATTAGCAGTTTTGCAACGAAGATTAAGGCATCAATATGAACAGTAACAAGTGTGCAACAGTACACTAACATGAAGAGCATCACGAGATGAACATTTTGACATATCATACAACATCATAGGTCAATTATGCACAAAGATACAAGCAGTCAAACATGCCTATATGACATGATGAAATCTGGGGACTTGCGGGGCCCATGCGGGCGGCGGCGGGAGCACGTCGTCCTCCTCAATCCCGCCTGGACCGGGGAGGCAGGGGCGGCGGTAGCCGATGGCGGCGCTGGCAGGGACGCAGGGAGGACGCGAGGCCACGATGGACACCGGATCCGGAGGCGGCAACTCCGTTTCTAGGGTGCGACAGGGTTCGGCAGCGCGAGGAAGGGACGCGGAGGACGGCCGGTGGCGGGAGATGAGGTGGCGCGGCGGAGCTTGGCGCTAGGGGTCAGGGATTCGGGCACGGACGATGCGAGGGTGGCGGAGGAGCGGGGCGGCGCGACCGAGGTCGGTGACGGCGGATCTGGAGGCCTGGTTGCCGGAGGAGGCGACAGTGAGGTCAACCGGCGCCGAGGTCGAGCGGGAGCTCGGGGACGAACATCCTCGGGCGTGAGGCGGTGTGGATTCTGGCCCCGATGGGCTTCCTAGGGCCCAATCTGGTTCCTGGTGGGCCGCGGTGGTGGGGCTGGACAGGGGCGACGTGGTGGTGGGCGGTTGGTCAGAAGCGGCGTTGGGGTGGCGGCACAGCCAGTGGGGGCGCGCCACTTGGCGGCGGTGGGCTTGGCCGGCGCGGAAAACGAGGCAGAGGTGGGAGGTGGAGGCGGCTGGAGGTTTGGGGAGAGGTTAGGCTAGGTTAGATTAGAGTTTAGTCTGAAAATGGACTAGGGGGGTTCTATTTATAGAAAGAGGGGCTAGGAGAGGGGGTTTGGGGACGTTTTCAGACCGTTCGATCGCCATCGGGCAGTCTGAATCAGAGGGGTTTAGGTGAGGGGTTGGTGGGATGTGTAGATGGGCTAGGGAGAGAAGAGAGAGAGGCCCAGCGACGCATTTCGGAGACCAAAACGTCCGACCAATAAATCGGCGACGGCGCCGCTATGGATGACGGTTGGGCTAAAAACGGACTCCGGATGCGATGAAATTTGGCAGGCGGTCTACCTACGCTAAAATAAGACCGCATGCCAACTTCGAAACCATTCCGAGAAATTTTTTATGCCACTTATAATATAATATTTTGGAGGTGCCGCGGGCGCGTGCGAGTGTGGTTGGGCTCAGAACAGACAATAGAGAGAACTGGAAGGAACCGAACGGATGCAAGTTTTGAAAACCATGTGGATGAAATGCAGATGATGACATGACAAAGTGCAATGCGCAAGCAAATGACATGGTAACGACGACAAATAACTGGAAGACACCTGGTGCATCGGTCTCAGGGCGTTACATCTAGGCTCTCTTCAAACCCAGCTTGCAACACCAGAAGCAAGAAGTAGTAGTTGTGAAGTGTTTGTTGGATTTGTGAACTATTAGCTTGTGTTTTTCAATTCAAAACTATATGGTGATGTACCAAATTTGTGGCAGTATGCTCTTAGCTTTTGTGAACTCTTAGCTCATGTTTCAAATGTGGAATTGACAACTAATGTAGAACTTCTATCTCATGTGCTTTCTGCTATATCATGTGTCATGTGCTATGTGATATCTCATGTGGTAAATCTACTCTTTAACTGACAGGTTTTTTCATGGGAGCACATTGGAGCAAAGAGACTCAAAATAGATAGAACATTTTCCTAATGAAACATGCCACATTACATTACCAGTACAACTTTGGTCCAAACACTTGACAGCTACTTGATATAGTTCACAATCATCCTTACATTACCAGTACAACTTTGGTCCTTACATTACACACAATCATCCAATTAGTATGGATTCTTAAATAATGTTGCCAAAATGCTAATGCAAAGAACTATGAGAAATACCCATGTTTGCATAAGCTCATTTCTCTTCTTCATCTTCATCTTCATTTTCTTGTTCTTCTCTGTTAGATACATCACCCTACGCTCCAAATCATGAGCTTTTAGCCAACTTTTCTCCAATCCTGCATGAAGTTCCTCAAATGCACGAGCAACATGATCTGTCGGAGGTGGGTCAATCCAAACAACCCAGTCACATTCATCAGGGAGCTGCAAAATAACAACTTGGATTAAACAAAGAATCATTTGCAACTAATCAAAGCCCAATGACAAGCAAAATAGAAATTACATCAAGAGGGCACCCTAGGAACCTTCTTCCCGTGCTTGCTCCTCCCCAGGCAACGCGTCAAGCAGGAATAAGCCCGTGCCCCAATCACCATTTCGTCGTGCGCATATCGAGCCCATCGAATGTCAGATGTGGGATGTAGAACTCGGATTGAAACTGAACAATCCCAACACCTTCCACCTAAATGCATAAAATCCCCATATCGATGAATCCTAATCCCCACAAAAAATACCCAAATCGAGTCAGAACAGTTACCTCGCCATGAACTGAGGAGCTCGATGATGACATGCCCTACGTGCACATCAATAGCCTAGTGTCGTGGCCCTCTAGATCCACGGCCTCCCACCGCCTCCAGCCGCCGTCCAAATTGCCCCTGCCATCGCCGAGAGGTTGAAGAAACAGAATGAGAGATACACTACATCGAACAGGTAAGTTTTGGGCCCACTTGTAAGGACGGAGGGGGAAATATGTCAAATTGACGGCAAGTTAGGGGTCAAATAGCCTTGACCGGACGGAAACGACACGGAGGGGTATTTCTATAAGTGAAACTGATGGCAGAGGGGAAAATTTGAGCACCCTCCGAAGTTAGGGGCAAATCTGAGTAGTGGGATCCAGTTAGGGGCATAAGTGAAAATGCCCCTATATAATATGATTTACAAATACAATGATCTCAAAATCATAAGGTTGAACTCAAAAAGTTTAAACCAAATTATGTTCTACTAAAGTGTATGGATCAGTAATATCTACATCTATTATATACATAATACAGAAGTAAAACGAGCCATCACGTTCATCCACATATGCTAATTTTATTTACGCCGTTAGATTAGAATAACAACGGCTGATATTTAATGTTACTTACGTAACATGTAAAAATATATGTACTGGCCATATTGGACTTTTATGTTGTCACGTTATATGCATAGAAGCATAATATACGCAAACGAAAAGGCATGATTGATCGGTATGTACCGAGACCAGGATTACAATAGGAAAGAGGAAAAAATTAAATAGAAAAGCCATGTTGGTTTTCGGACGTGATTGACTGACGGGGATAAAAGTCATGCATGACCATGACCATGCATGACCACGCATGCATGTAAATAAAGGAATAAACAATCCTTTCTTTATTAAACAGTGCAGTTTTGATTTTTTATCAGTTGGGCCAAAACATACAAAAGTTTATGTTCTAGATATAGAAAAAATAATATAGCTTTGAATACCGGCCAGTCACCCTGTACGTGAACCAAAAAAACACAACCAGAGTTCCGGCCAGGAGACATGTACCAAAAAAACACAACCAGAGTATAAAAGAGTAGCACATGCCTGTCAGTTGCCTAATAAAAAACAAAAGAATAAGGAAAGCAGAGTCTTAGATGGACACGCAACTGAATGATTTCCATCGCAAGCAGTCAAACAAGAAAATTAAAGAAGACTATAGCGCACGTACACACATTTTATTCTAGGGGAAACAGATACACACAATTTAGGAATTTTTATTTGTGCTTGGTACATGTACACTACTGAGCTGGAACATGTGCATTCTAAACGAAAGACAACAACTTCTGCATGCATGATCCCATACATACTTGCGTTCATACAAGTTATTATATAACATAGCATGTCCTAGAAGCATTCTCATAGCAATTTGTTGGGATACTTTGTACATAAATAATATATGTACTTTTTCTGCAAAAGCTAAGGTGG
>NC_041385.1:190012644-190022162 GCF_002162155.2 Triticum dicoccoides | reverse complement strand
TTCTAGGGGAAACAGATACACACAATTTAGGAATTTTTATTTGTGCTTGGTACATGTACACTACTGAGCTGGAACATGTGCATTCTAAACGAAAGACAACAACTTCTGCATGCATGATCCCATACATACTTGCGTTCATACAAGTTATTATATAACATAGCATGTCCTAGAAGCATTCTCATAGCAATTTGTTGGGGATACTTTGTACATAAATAATATATGTACTTTTTCTGCAAAAGCTAAGGTGGAACATGTGCATCTAATCAGACAAGCAAAAAGTGTTGCATGTACAATTCAGTATATACGTACATGCGTTCAAGAAACAAGACCCCCCCCCCCCAAATATTAGGTACAGGAACATTAACAAATCTAGCCAGCGAACACGTGGCCCGGGCGCATCTGTTCTTGGATTATACACATCATTCCATAATTTATTTATTATATCTAATTTCAATAAAGTTTCATTTTCCCTACAAATTTCTTAAAATTCTAAACATATATTTCAAGCATTCAAATCAAACAGGCCAGTTAACATGCTTTTGATGTTTCGTACGTAGGAGAAAATGGTCTCATGGCAAAAATTATAATGGTGAAAGAATGACATGATATAGCATGAATCAAAAATCACAACAACCAGGAAAAGAAAAGAAAATAGTCATATTTAAATCGTAGGAAAATATTTAAAAACTGCTGCAGTAAAGACAGATAGAAAAAGGATGGTCGCTATCATAGGAAAAGCAGGAGAATAATATGAATCACTATGGCTTTATATAAATAATTGCCTTAGATTTTCCTGTGACACAAAAATGTTAACTAACCATATGATCCTTAGACGCAATATGCATCTCCCTGACTCCAACTGTGCCCTTTGTTCAGACAAAGTGGAAGAAACTTTAATTCACTTATTTTGGGATTGCCCATTTGCCTTAGCATGCTGGGATGTCATTGTGCCTGAGAGAACCAGAGGTATCTCCACTTTTGATGAGATTGTACTCATTTCTACTCGGCTTACCAAAGATCTGGCACTTGATATTATAGTTATGAGTTGCTGGAGCATATGGTCTGTGCGAAATGACAAGATCTTTCGGTCTGCACCACCTACTATTGACTCTTGGAAGTTTCATCTGTCAGAAGGTCTTTGGGCTGTGCAACTTCGAGCCAAAGAGGACAAAGCGAACAAGATCAAGGAATGGACTGATTTAAACCTCTAATGGATTTGCATATGATTTCTAGAACTGGGATTGGCTGAAGATCTTTGCCTTATATTTCATTTCTTTTCTATTTTGTATTATAGCATGTACCATATTTGTAACTTATTTTATTAATGAAAATACCGTAGAACGATTGTTCTACGGTCAGGGCTCAAAAACATAAACTCACTACACTTACATGGAATATTGTTTGCAAAAAAAGTACCATGTTTTACTCAAACTATTCATTTTTCTACATATAGGTGTGAACTATATCAGAGGAAGCAGATAAAAGAGGGATCTGATAATTGGCTAACAATAATATGTATACACTATATAGTAAATCTTGCTGTGCAAATGGGCAACTCACACATTCCTTTTAAAGACTTAGTTTCTGTTTATATTCTTAAAATTTGGAGACGCCTTGAAGAAATAAACGTATATGATGGTAAAACTTTAGAATTTCAGAAATTAAAAAACATAAATATTTTTACTCTTTATCCTGCAATAAAATGCCATCGCAAGAAAATGTGTGTCTTTCATGTGTCTGCGAAGTCTCCTGAATAAAACATAAAGTGCTATTGTGAGCTCGAGCTCGCATGCTCTTGGATGAATAGTACAATTTGAAAAAGTTGTAAAAAACAAAAGAATTATAATTTTATATCAAGACACATTGATGATTTTCTATATGCATGCAAATTTTCATGACGAAATCACATTTGTGGAGGTGCCGACAAAAAAACAAGATCGATGCTCATGTCCATATTTGATCATGCTTCTTGCTTGAAGAAACCAAGGAGTTCTTACCGTAGAATAACGTAGGAGAATAACACATAGTTGAGCTTGCTTCTTCACTGAAGAATTACATTTACCTCAGAAATAACTTCATGGAGATTGCGTAAGCAGTTTATTCAGAAAGTAATAATTACAGTTAAGCAACTACCTAATCTCAAATTGAACCTTAGTCGACATAAAAGTTAATAAGTGATACAAATTTCCTAATTAACAACAAATATGCATCAAACTACATATGTGCAATGCTAAAACTGTACATTCTAACAATATTTAAATCTCTAAGCCTTCAAGGAATAAGGGAAATGCACATGTAAATTTTAATTTAATGTTTATAGTATCCTTCATTGGCGTGTTCCCAATATCCTGATAACTTATTACACAAAATGATAACCTAACAACATAATTACTTAATTTGAAAACATAAAACATAACATTTTTTTAGAGAATTGAGAACAATATAATTGTATCTAGCCGCGCAAATGCACGGGTAACCCTGCTAGTTTTAAATAACATAGATGCGTGTGAATTCATATGAGTATGCATGTTTAATAGATCAATATTGGTTCGAGTATGAATTACATGTATCATCATCTCGAATTCAAATATTTGAATCACTTTTATTTTGACATTTTCTATACACGCAACTAAATATTTGAATCTCCTTTCACGTCCATCTCTCTCGCATGCTCCTTCATGTAGCTATCACTCTCTTTCTCTAGCTCACCCACACGCTCACTTCATGTTTCTCCTATATTTTCGCAAACATGGTCTCTCGACATCTCCCTTGAGAAGTGTCACACTCTCACTATCATTATACATTACACGGTTTTCATTATCTCTCATGTCTCTGTCATTCTCTAGTATCACTAGGTACCTAAGCTCTCTTTTTCACCGCCACACACACACTCTCACTCGTCTTTCACTTTGTCTTTTTCTCACCAGGGTTCTCTCACGCACCTCATATCTCTCTAGATATGACTCCTACCACTAAAATTACTCTCTCCCGCACACACAAAGTTTGTTGTGGTCTCCTTTCTATCTTCATCTCAGTTATAAATCTGACATCATTCATTTGTCTACTGATTGCACAAACGCCCCCTCCTTTCTCTCTCTCTCTCTCTCTCTCTCTCTCTCTCACTCACACACACACACACACACACAACTCCTGATTCCACTCCCCTTCCCGACTACCATCTCTCTCACGGACACACAAAACACTCGCTTTCGCACCCCAACTCGTATTTCTCTCACAAACATTGATCGAGTAGCATCCAGATAGGTTTATACACCCACACACTCTTGCTTCACACTATCTCGTACATGTATCTCTTTCGCTCCTTGTATCTATGTAGATTTTTCGTCCCATCTTGAGACATGCCCTCTCGATCGTGCACATACACACTATCACCTCATTTATAGTGATACCTCTCGCACACACACTCTTTGTGTCTTTGTCACACACGCACTCTGCCCTCGTCCTCTCTCTCTCTCACACACACACACACCACACACACACACATGGGCTTTTTGCAACAACTAGCAATATGCCCATGCGTTGCACAGAACATCAAGTTGCATTTGTATGAGTAGTTTATCTTGTGGGAGATAATGATGAACGAGGGAAGGCCTTATTTGCAAATGTGGAGAGGTGTGTGGGTATCTTTTCGCAAAATTGACATAGTTTCCTTCCTATCCGTCAGATATAAATCGGACAACCTATATTGCAGGATGGCAGACACTCCATCATCACCAACTTTGTATTTTATAAGAGTAGAGATATACCACTTCTCGAATCTTGAAACCAACCACATTCCTCCCTTATCTCATCAAAATCGCCAAAGGAATATATTTTGAGTGAAACATAACATTTTCTTTACTGATATACGTATTTCAAAACTAGACTCTTTTCTATCAAATCAGTGAATATGTATTAATATACTTTGATCGTGTGGCAACGCATTGGCACATTTCTAGTTATTACTACCGTATAATTTTTTGGACACCAGACAAACTGTGGAGTACATATACGAAGAGAAGAGGTGCAAACACACAGTCCGTCTCTCGCTATCTCGCACACATGAGAGTGACATAAAGGCACCGTAAACAAATAAACCCTAAAACCCTAGGTACACGATTGCTGCATGTGCGGTACCGGGTAGTACATGGTGGACCGCACCTTTGTAGGAATAGTCAGCTTGCATGATAATTTGACCCGTAGGAGTTGATGGTCGGGACCACAGGTGAACAACCTGGAGGCGGTGGCTCGCCAGTCGCCACTGATCGAGTAGCCACATTTAAAATATCTTTTTTTTAGCGGGGTAAGAGTTCCAATTTTCAATGGCACGTATAAGTACTAGTTTTTAGAACGATTGGTATGGAGCAAAAATGGAATTCATAACTACTACCTCCGTCCTGGTTTACTAGTCCCATCGTATTTTGGGTCAAAGTTTGTCCACGAATTTTACTTGTAAAATATGAATGAAAAACGAGATTTTGTTATACCCAAACAAAATAGAACTGGATCTAGTGATTTCTCTGACACGGATGCGACCTCTCATAGCGCGGGTATTGAACCGGCGCGCCGGCCAAGAGGGCCTCATTCACTGCAGGCCAGGCTGAACACGCCTCCTCGCCGCATGCAACCGGCTTCAGACTGCCCCGCCTGCCTCCATTGAATCCGCGCGTGTGCCGGCAACACGTCCTTTCATGAGCCGGTCGGCATTGTAGAACACAACACCGGTTGGCTACTCTCGTCCGCCCACTATTTAAACGAGGCCAGACGCTTGGCAAGAACCGCACCACACTGTCGCTCCCCATATCCTCCTTGCACCATTTTCAACATACTCTCCATAGCATCCGGTGAGCAGGAGGACGAGTTCTCCGGCATAAAAGACGGTTGGGTGGCCATCACCAACACCAAGGTCGGGAGCCGCCTCCATTCGGGACCCAGGAATGCTACGACCACCGCGTCGCCGGCAGACACCCGGTGTGTTGCCCGGGTTGGCTCAAAACATCGTGGACCCTAGCCGCGACCGGCATTAGAAATATTATACCTGGCTCCAGAAGTTATTCGCGTTTAGTCAAAAAATGTCCAAAATATAATTAATTATTATGGTCTTGACTTGTTGTGCTTCCACTGGTAGTAGGAACTAGGCATTATCTATGAATGTGCAGATATCTAAATACATGAGTTTGATGTGGAAGTTGAACTTGGAATGTTGGGCTTGCGTGTGAACTATAGCATGTCCAATGGTTCGTCTGTTATTATTTGGAAAGTAATTGCTATTATTACATGACCCGATTTTTTTTATTTTGTGCCACATCAGTAGATGCACGGACATCACAACAGGCACGCTGACAGCATAAGTATTTGAACCTAGCTATAATGAAGGAAAATTTGTATTGACAACAGTTTTAGATAGTAGGAGACGCCTAGCCTGCTCTGCCTCTGCTAGCTTCTTTCTGGATTATTCCATCTCTTCTTTGGCTTGAGTGAAGAGAACATCTGATTGCTGTTTTCGCTTCTTCAGGAACTCAGCTACATTCTCAAGGGTTGTTGCACGCTTTCTTTCAGCCTTACTAGAGCAACAAGGACACAAACAGTTGACGACTCCACTTGGCTAGTGTGTAATCCAACACCATCTGGGAATTTGCACATTCTGTCTAATCCATCATCATTAGGGAACGAGCACCTTGTGTGTAATCCAGCCTCATTTTGGAAACACGATCTCAAGGTTGACCATACTTCCCTCCGCAGGAACTGCATCCTAACATGAAGTAACTTATTTTTTAGATCAATACTCAGAGCAACCCAAATCCAATTAGTAGAAGACAGATAAATAGGACTCGCAGAAGTGAATTCGAAAGGATAAATATAAAAATAGACTCTAAGGTGAGAACACCCACTTCCTACATCGAGCTAAAAATGAAAGCATTAGGACGATTAAGACTCTTCTTATTACACATCGAAGAACACAAGGCTAAGAGAAACAGAAATTACAACATATACACATCAAAGAACACGAGGCTAAAAAGAAGTTATTGAAAGGGTGTTACTTACCAAAGCTCGTTTTACAGGTTCGGTGCAGCTCCTCTTTAACTTCCCATGTTCCTTGAAGATGTCCCCAATATTCCGTGTTTGGTCTCCATTGCTCCTCTGCATGTTCGCACTCGTGGTCTTAAAATCTCATCATGGGAAGAAAAATATAGTAATACTCACGCATCTTGAGGGCAACATTAAAGCACTCATCTACCATGTTAGAGCATCTCCAACAAAAGTGCAACGCACGGCATGTTAAAAAGCATTTACAGCGCCAGAATAGCCAGTTTTTGCGAGCCTCGGAGTGCTGGCTCCAGCATCCGCTTCAAAAAATTGCACGTGCACGCCGCTCCAACAGATGCGCTATATTTTTTTCTCCTTTCTACTCTGACTCGATACACATTCGACTCTGAGTCGATACTGGCATAGATAGATACATAGATAGTTCTCAGCATAGATATAACATAGATAGATAGAAAAATAGATAGTTCAACTACTCCTCATTGTCCGACTCGGTGATGTCCTCCTCCGACGTCTCAACATAAGCAGCAAGATACCGATCGTCGTCGGAATCCCAAGGCGACGCTGCTCCTAGCTTGATGTTGAATTGCGCAGCCGCCTTTTGCGTACGCTTGTCCTCGCGATAGGCAGCTCGCTCCGCCCTCCTCATGTCCCTCTCCGCCCTCCTTTGCACGTAGAACTCATGCTCATTGATGATGTCCTGCGGGAAGTGTTGGTGCCACAGCTCTATGGCTTCCTCGTCCATCTCGGTAATGCCAAGATGGTGCTCCCGCCTTTGATTGTCGCGACAATCCTTGTCGGTGATAAGTCGCAGGGGAGGCGCAAGCTCCTACGCCCGCTCCCGTGTCGGCACATTGGGGAACTTCAATGTTCTATGAGGCCACCGGAGGCATCACGCCACCGCGTCATACGCGCGGGCGGCCTCATGGGCGTTGTCGAAAGTGCCGAGGGAGAGGCGCGTCTCGCGGAACCGGATATCGGCGAAGAAGACACGGTGGGTCGCGAGCGGATGCCGCGGTATCCCCAAGTTTCACGGCAACACGGCGGCGAGGCGAGAAAGAGCGGGGAGAGAGCGGTGGTGAGGCACAGAGCGGTGGCAAGGCGCAGAGCGGTGGGAGGGCGTTGGATTTTATAAAGCGTGTCGGACGCCACGCGCAAAAAACTTGCGCGCGCCTGGCCTCTTTTTCCTGCGCGCGCGCGATCCTTTCCGGACGTCCATGCTATCTCTACTCTCTTCTCTACTCTTATATTTATTTTATATTTATATTTATATCTTATCTTACTCTTATAAAAAACAGAGTTGGTGATGATGGTGTGTCTGCCATCCTACAATATAGGCCGTCCAATTTATATCCGACGGATAGGAAGGGAACTATGGCAATTTTGCAAAAAGATACCCACACCCCTCTCCACATTTGCAAACAAGGCCTTCCCTCATTCATACTTTTCTCCCACAAGATAAACTACTCATAAAAATTCATCTTGATGTTCCGTGCAACGCTATGGGCATCTTTCTAGCTCTAAAATATTTTCCATCATTTGCCACACTACTGGTTGCAGATGAAGAACCTACCCAAGAACATCGCGATACAGGAGCGACACACAATTACAAGGTGATATTTTGTTGGACAATGGGGGCTATAACCAATTACTTTTACGGGAACAATAGCAACCAGAAAATTTGAAGGGTAGGTATGAACAAAATTGGAACCGCACATGTACTGCTAAGAGATTCAATACACACATTACCAATCGAGGAGGAGTACGATGGTCACGGCGGCCTCTTTGCATCATGGTCGGCAACGGGAGCCAGTTCATTGACCATGACGGTGGTGCTTCTGTGCTTGGTGTCGGCTTCTAGGAAGCAGATCCTAGACCGTGGAAGATGGTGCCGGGGAACAGGATCCGTGTACGAGGTCAACGGTGGACCGACTCCAGTGCGGCGTACGGTGTCAGCGATGAGACAGATGCGTTGCGGTGGACGAGTGCGCCGATGTAGAAGGGGAGGAGCGGCTGCGGTGTCGTGGAGAAGTCCATTTTGCGGTGGGGATAGAAAATGGGGAGTATTCAGGTGTACTACTCTAGGTGCCGGTGTGGGGTTGGCTGGGTAGGGTGAACCTGATGTTACCAAAACAGCCCCCTACCAAGCATCATCCATAGGCCTGTTCCAAAGCGGATGATGGTAACTTCGCACTGCTCGAATCAGGGTTGCGGGAGATTTTCCCGCCGACCTCAAAATTTTGTGGCACTGAACTCCCCGTGTGGCGTGTTGGGTGATTGGGATAAGCAACTAACGAGTAGTACTAGTAGTTAGTAGTACTAGTAACTACTAGTACTCCCTCCATTTTTATTAACTCTACATAGTAGGTTTTACTGAAGTCAAACTTCCTAAAGTTTGACCAAGTTTATAGAAAAATATAATCATTTACCATACCAACTATGTATGATGTGAAAGTAAATTCAATAACGAATCTAATGGTATTTATTTTTTATTGTATATGTTAATGTTTTTTATAAACTTTGTGAGAGTTTACAAAACTTGACTTTGACCAATGCTAATACGCAGACTTAAATAAAAACGGAGGGGGTACACATTTGTTTTCTTAGTTTGTAGTGAATTAATCATTTCTTGTAATTGTGAAATAAATATATTAGGCTACTGACTTCGAATATAATGGTCTATACAATTCAATAGTTAGAATTATTGTTGAATTCCAAGGTGTATACGAGGTCTATAGTACTTCACAATATGCTCAAACTCACATAATCCCAGTCAAATGCAAATCTAAATGCATTTCGTAGTTATTACTTTATAGGAAGCAACAAAACCAACCATAACTCTACATCATCCATTATAAAAGCAACATTTTTAACACATCCCAATGTGTGAATGAAATGTGTAGAGAGAGCTTGCGAAGATGGAGCAGATAGGGTGGGAAAGATTGGATGTATGTGGGCGAGAGAGTAGGAGACAAACCTAATGAGAGAGAGAGATAGAGAGAGAAAGAGAGTGGAAGAAGTTAGGTCTGTGAGAAAGATGGAGACATGTAATATACATGAGATGCGTGTGCATCCGGATTTTGTACACGTGGAAGGAGAAGAGACAACAAGTTTGATGAGAGAGCTGGAAAAACATGGAGGAGACGGGAAGGATCTTGTGGGTTGAGGGATCGATAATTTTGTGTGGGAGAGAGAGGGATTGGTAATTTTGTGCGGGAGAGAGAGGGGGGAGGAGTCAGTCAGCCATCGTCACATCATCCTGCTTCCAAATGGCCCCGCATTCTCTAGTGCAGTGTGGTCGCCGTCTTCGATCTCCTCGATGCCCTCTTTGAAGATTGAGGTGGCATGCATGCTGGGGTGTAGAGAAGCACAAGCAAGATTGGTCGCCATATAACCTTGGATGGGGATGAATTGTGTGCTCAGGGGAGGGGGGAGTGTGTGTGCAGTGTGTGTGTGTGTGTGTGTGTGTGTGT
>NC_041385.1:190008268-190012319 GCF_002162155.2 Triticum dicoccoides | reverse complement strand
ATCAAACCTATGGAGAGAAATGTGTGTGTATGTGATGAAAAGGTACATGCTAAATAGGGTTTTCACTAAGAGATTTCGCGTGCGAGATAGAGAGTGATGTGCGGGCCTTGAGGTGGGCATGGGTCGGGTGAGGTTGTCAAAATGTGAGCATTGATGCATGTGTTACATGCGATCGTGTGAGGGACGGACGAATTGAGAGAGATGGTTGTTCTGTTACGGATGCTGCTCTCTCTCTCTCTCTCTCTCTCTCTCTCTCTCTCTCTCTCTCTCTCTCTCTCTCTCGCACACACAAGTACAAATAGAATATCGTTCTCTCATGTAGATGATGTCTACTACGCAACTTTATTCTTGTAGATACGTGTTGGGCCTCCAATCTTAGAGTTGTAGATGATGTCTACTATGCAACTTTATTCTTGTAACCATAACTCTACATCAATCCATGAGAGGTGTAGTATGAAGATGGTCTCTCTCAAAACACCATGCAACCAAATACAAGAAATATCTTGTGTCCCCAACACTCCCAATACAATGGCAAATTGTATAGGTGCACTAGTTCGGCGAAGAGATGGTGATAAAGGTGTAATATGGATGGTAGAAATATATTTTTATAATCTGAATAAATAAAAAGAGCAAGGTAGCAAATTGTAAATGGGCACAAAAACGGTGTTGCAATGCTTAAAAATGAGGCCTAGGGTCCGTACTTTTGTTAGTGCAACCTCTCAACAATGCTAACATAGTTGGATCATATGATTATCCCTCAAAGTACAATGCTAACATAGTTGGATCATATGATTATCCCTCAAAGTGCAATAAAGAATCACTCCTAAGTTCCTATTAGCGGAGAACAAAAGAGAAGAAATGTTTGTAGGTCATGAAACCAGCTCTAGGCTATTCTTTTTGTTTGATCTATTCAAGAGTTCATACTAAAATAACACAAAGCTATTTTTTCTGTTCGATCTATACTAGAGTTCGTACTTTGAGTAGTGTTGCCACGAGCGATCCAAGCCGAGATGACCGCGAGCAGTGTTGTTCTGACGATGGCTCGACTGCTTCAATGATGTTGCGGCGACATAGTTTGACGGACACGGTGACTGTCATGCTTCAAACGGTCTGGTGTGCTTTGTCGGCCGTGTCGATGCTGCAATGGCAGGCCGGCTGCTTTGATGGTGATGTAATGTCGTGCTTCGATGGCTATGGTGACGGCATGACGATCGCGGCAATCCTGCGATGTCGTGCATTGATGACAATAGCAACACTGCAACGAAGGCCTGGCTGCTTCGATGATGCAGTGATGGCGTGCTTCTAACTATCATGGCAATCCCGCGACGCCGTACTTCGACGACCGCAGCAACACTGCAACAATGGCCTGGCTGCTTCGATGATGTTGCAACGGCAATGCTGCCACGACGGTCCAGCTACTTCGATGACGTGCTTCGAGTGCTTCGTCGACGACGGTGTTGTGCTGTGACGGCAGCCCGACTTCTCCTCTGATGCTACGATGTCATGCTTCGGTGGCCACGACGACCGTTGCGTTGGCATCGTCAAAGACGTTAAGACGAGTGGTATGAGCTATGAGAGGAAAGGGCGAGTGGCTGTCATCAGGCGCATCAAACTGGCAACGATGGTGTTCAGCAAACACAACCAGCAGAGGCACGTCGACGCGGAACACCAGCGACATGGTGCTCGTCTGCAAGATGTGCCGATCGAGCTTGCTAGTACCAAATGCAACCAGCACCCCATAATGAATGTCTAGAAGAGGTGTTTTGCAATCCACATTTGATGCTTTCTACTCCACACACGCGGCTAGATGTCAGTATGCATGAGCTACCTTCACGTGGGGGACCTTAAGGCCAGGGACACATGAGTGCTCAACACCACAGGATTGCATGGGATCGGACGACGCCGGAAGCGGCTGAAGAAGGCACCAAATCATCCGAGTGTTTTGAAGCCTTTTCCCTTTATTTAACGTACCAGTGAAGAAAACTACTAGTAATTCCGATGAATTAACGATCCACGCATCCTAGTCATACTTCCTATCCTTCACGTGCGGCACACTACCCTCCCTTAAGTGAACAACCACACATGCGCCAAATTATCAGAAACGTGTGAGAGTGTGTACAAATAAAGAATTTTAATTTCAATTATCGGAAAGGTTTGAGAGTATGTACAGTTTGCCCTATCTCAGTAATTATGGTTTGTTGTGTTCGGACTAAACTTGGTCAAACTTTAGAAAGTTTGAATTCAGTCAAATCTAATATGCAGAGTAAATAAAAATGTAGGGCTACTACGTCCATCCGGGTTTTTAGTCCACACAAGTTTTTTAATCAAAGATAATAGATGGACAAATAAAATTACAGGGGAGCTGAAGACAAAGTTGTGAGAAGGCTTAGAAATCAATACAAAACTTATGCTCTTAGTACCAACATCGATCCTTATTCGTAAGATGACTTAACACCTATACGGAGGGAGTACTACTCCTAGTCCAGGTTTGATGGAATATTCGTCACCTCTTCTCTTCTTGTACGTACTCCATTTGTATCTCACTTCCTGTGGCTTTGCACTCGCACAATATTCCTATTCTATGAACCTGTGTGTGCCTGTGTGTGTGTGTGTTTAACAGCATGTGTGTGTTAGAGAGAGCGACACATCGACCTACTCATACAGAGAGACGGTGTGTAGTGTACGATTTAGCCGTGAGAGTTGGTGCATCCTCTCGTTTCCGGGCGTCCGGTCGGGACAGGTGTCGGTCTCAAAACCGGCAGATCTCGGGTAGGCGGTCCAGAACTGTGCGTCTAAGGATCGAAGGTAACAAGGAGGCAGGGGACACGATGTTTACCCAGGTTCGGGCCCTCTTAATGGAGGTAAGACCCTACTTCCTGCTTGATTGACTTTGATGAGTATAGGGGTTACAAGAGTTGATCTACCTCAAGACCGTAATGGCTAAACCGTAGATGTCTGGCATGTATGATTGTGCTCTCGCCTATGGACTAAGCCCTCCGTTTTAAATAGACACCGAAGGGATCTAGGGTTGTACAGAGTCGGTTACATAGAAAGGAAGGTACATGATCCGAACGCCAAGCTTGCCACCCACGCAAGGGAGAGTCCCATCCGGACACGGTGGAGGTCCTTCTATCTTGTGTCTTCATGGCCCACCAGTTCGGCCCAAGTCATATGGCCCGGACGACCGAGGACCCCTTAGTCCAGGACTCCCTCAGTAGCCCCTAAACCAGGCTTCAATAATGATGTATCCGGCACGCAGATTGTCTTCGGCATTGCAAGGCGGGTTCCTTCTCCGAATACTCCAACACGGTCCTCCATGTAAAACAGTTGTATCAGGCTTTTATTAAACAATTAAAGCCTTAAGATGTAAGAGCCAAAAATATTCGAAATAAGCCACGTCCATAGGCGAGTTGTGCTACGAGGCTCCTGGCCTTGTTAGCTTTTCGAACCGTTTCACAGCCTCGTTTCATATTTCGAGGCACAGTCATTGACACGCTTGTCAAAGTAGAGATCATGTCCCCTTATCATGGGATTTTCATAAACAGGGGCTTGGGTTATCCAACCGTGCCATTCACACATCCCCTTGGGAATAAGCGAGATTTAAGGCTTGTGAGGGGGCGCTTGACATCCACTGCCTTTATACGAAGATAAGGATCCATCTTTTTACCCCACGCCTTCTTCCTCCTCTGCCTATCTGTCATTCGAGCTCCAGCACCCAAGTCTCAATCCCTTCCATCGGCACCAACCACTCCTAGCCATGTATGGATCTGGAGCGCATGGCAAATGGATGGCCTCCTCTGTTACAAAGGAGAACATCACGAAGCTCCAGGAAGCTGGGTATTTGGCCACGGACATAGTCCATCGCCTCCCTGCTAAAAAGCAGATAATCCCCACTCCGGAGCTCAATGAAAGGGTAGTGTTCATCCCTCATTTCCTTTGCGGACTAGGGTTTCCCCTTCATCCTTTCATCCGCGGTCTCATGTTTTACTATGGGCTAGATTTTCATGATCTAGCCCCAAATTCTTCCTCAATCTTTCGGTGTTTATCGTTG
>NC_041385.1:189968812-190007977 GCF_002162155.2 Triticum dicoccoides | reverse complement strand
CTTCGGCCTATGGCTTAAGGTCTTCAATGTGAAGCCCAAGGTGGTCGAGGGCCAACATGCGGAGTGCAGTGGCGCCATGGTGAGTAACCTCCCCAACGTCAACTGGCCAAAGGGGACCTTCATGGAGAGCGGGAAAGGATGGCAGTGGGGGTGGTTCTACATCACGGAACCCCGCGACGCCGCATGGGACACTGCTCCTGAGTTCAAATCTGGGCCCCCGATGCGGCTTACATCCTGTATTAATAAGGGTTTGGATTGGGAATGACCTGACGAGGTGACGGCACTGGAGAGCCGCGTCAAGGGCGTGATAAACAAGAACACCAGCCTAGCCAGTGTGATCCAGGTGATGCTTTTTCGTCGGATTCTCCCCTGTCAATGCCGGACTCAATATATGTGGGAATTCAACCCGGCCGGTCCTCGGACTCTGCGGCAGTTCTTCGGCACGACGTACAAAGACATATGGAAACTGCTCTTCAAGACCCAAAAGTCGTGGCCAGAGATAACCAAAGACCGCGGCTATGACAACGCACGTGCCGCACTCCCGTAAGTTATTATGATAACTTTTATTTGCAAATACAAGGGGCATACTGAACTTTCTGATTCCCACAGGGCTGGACAGAGAAGCAGAGCAGATCAAATGTCCGGCTCTGCTGCCCGAGGACCAGGCCTCTCCCTTGTTGGTCAAGATGCTGGTTCTGATGCCATATCAGGCGCCGAAGAAGAAGGCTAAAAAGAAGGGCAAGGAGACTAGAGGTGGCCTCCGTCATAAAGGTATTTTGGATGCCATGTCCGAAGACTCAGAAGCCTCTTCCTCCAATGACAAAGACATAGAGGAGGAAGAGAGCGACTCTCTCCCCATGGGTGGGAGGGAAGAAGAAAAGGGGGGCTTCCACGGAACTGGAGGCAGAGGCGGCCAAGAAGGGGAAACCCTCGTTTTCGGATGATTCCGAAGCGGATGCCGACGCCACCCCAAAGCGGCCCCTCAGGCCGAAGCCTTCGATTGAATCGTAAGTATCCGAAGACACCATATACACATCCATTTTTATACCTTATTATTTTGTCATACTGAAGTGTGCATTATACCCCGGCTTGCGATCTCCCCCAACGATCATTGTCATCTGGGAACTCACTAGGGACGAATGCGATGGAGAGCGATTCACCTCCACAGATCTGTCCTCCCACTGCCCAGGATAACATTGAAGTGTTGTCTCGGGAGGCCGTGAAGGCAGCAACGGAGGGTAATACCTCTGTTGCCAAAGAGAGGGGAAATCCACCCCCATGGACACCGGTGGTGTGGGCAACGCTCAATTCTCCCCCCAACCGAATATTATTCTGGAGACCCATACGGCTCCAGAATCGGACCAACATCCTTCTTCAAGGGAAGGGGGTGTGCCATCTCCCCTGGCATCCTCTATCAATCCAGAGGTGCCCGACACTCTGATGGAAGCGCTTCAAGGTGCTTCCATTGTTGAGGAGCACCGTACCCTTATGGGTACGGTGGTTGTAAAGGTTCGGTACGCTAAAAGAGGATTGAACCAAGCCTATAACAGCCTTCTAACAAGCTTTGAGGTATGTGAAGTAATATATTGTTGGTTATTTACAAAAGGAATATATGTATATAGATAGTAGCCCCTGAGACTCTGTTCTGTTTTTCCCAAAGAAGGGTCGAACAGAGGATCGACTAATACTTCACTGGAGCTAACATATATGTCTACTTGGATGAGCAGGCTGCGAAGCTGGCGGCAGCCTCACATGCTGTCGAAGTCTCCGAACTAAAGCGGAGGCTGGAGGAAAAACAAGGTATATTGTATCGACGCATACCTGAACTGATATGAGTTCCAATCTGGTATTTGACTGAGCTTTATTTTTATGCCCATAGCTGACATGTAGCGACCAGACCTCAAACAGTCAAGTTTCTGTGCATCAGTGTCATCCCTGGATCGGTAATGCTGACACACACAGTACTCGAGGAACTATAACAGAGATTCAATCACACACTTATTACATTGAGTCCTCATAAGGAGTATGATTACATAAATAAATCATGGCTGAAGGCCATCTAAACTAGATAACTGCGGAAGCTTCGAAGGTAAATGAGTCCATCAACTCCAACGGCATAGCTGAGTGCAAAACAATGACCTATCGCACCTTATTCATCATTTGAGTAGTCTACAACATAAGATGTTGCAGCCCGAAATGGGTCAGCACATGGAATATGCTGGCATAGTTACACTATAAAGCAATGAAAATGCAAGAACTATATCTACATGCAATATTTGGCTGGTGGAGGCTATAAGTTTCATGGTTTTGCATAAAGCAAGTTTTTCCTACAACAAAGGAATAAATTTATTTAACTACTCCCATGTTGCCCAATATTTGAGAAGGTAACCCCAACTCAGATCCCAATTAAAAGTATCATCATTAACCCAAATCAAATTAATTAGACTAACGTGATGAGATCACATCAATAGATTCAAGTACAAGATACTCAAGATGTCCATAACCGGGGACACTAGTAACCATGATTAGTTTATACACTCTGCAAAGGTTTGCGCACTTTTCCCCACAAGACTCGATCGCATAGTCTTTCTAAAGCATTATCTCTCTACTCCGGGTAGACAGTACCACCTACAACCCTCTACATCTACTAGTCTACCTCTTCAAGAGCTCACGCAACTTACTCAACTATGCTAGAGCCCATAATGGCTTGTGGCTGCACACGAAAGTTTCTAGCATGAATAATCTTATGATCCCTTTGAGTCTAGGTGGCATTCCATAGGATAATCACATGGGTACTCCGGGATTTCCAAAACAGACAACACTGGGTTCCCCAGGTGCCTCAACCAATCCACCCAGATATATATTATACTTGCCACCTTAATGTTATCCATGATTAAAATAACTCTCAAACTTCCATATGTGAATCACGATCCAATCCCCGTCCATGAGCATGGCTAAGCAATAATAAGTATAACATATATTCCCGGGGTGATAAAAAGGTATTAGGTTCCTACCTCAAGCACTACAACCAAAACCACATGTTCCCAATCCTACTAATGCAAATATTTGAGGGGTAGAACTAATGCATAGTAAAAAAACTGGGTATAAAAGAGTATGATCAAAGTGTAACTTGCCTTGCCGACGATCTGCAAACTCTAGAGATTCGTAGTAACAAGCTTCGCACTACGGGTAATCTAGCGTAGACAAAAAATAGCATACATAAGCAATCACTCAAACGAAACACGAGAAAAACCAAGAAAAGATCCAAATCGAACAAGAAACAAGCAAATGGCTTAAACTAACAAGAGTCAAAACCTAACAGCAATACTAACATGTGAATTGCATCTTAAGAGTAGGTAGATGTGATTAGCTATGATTTGCAAAAAGATTCAACTCAAACGGAGCAAAAAACTCAAAATATGAACGAAACAAGATCGTTTACTAACCTGGACTAAATTCAAATTTTGTAGTTCCAAAATAATGTTCAAATTGGTTAACTGGAAAGAGGGGTCCGAGGCGAAAATTTTGGTGCTGATTTCATCTAATTTGGATAAATGGGTAAAAAGTTATACCAGTTTAAAGATGAGGGGCTAAATCGTGATAAAAAATAATCACAGATAAGTCCCTCGCCGAAAATAAACTAAAAAGAAAAATACTAGGGAACGAACGTATGTTGTCTGAACTAATCCGGCGAATATCGTTCGTTAAAACGAACGAACGGACAAACGTCCGCTAAATAAAATAAACCGACGAAAAACCGATCTAAGAAAATAAACCGCGAAACTAAAAAACCGGGGTTAACCGAAGAAAAACCGACCATTCAAACAGGTGGGTCTACGGCGGCGGGCGGCGGCTCCGGCGAAATCCGGGGTGAGGTGGGTCTACGGCGGCGGTCGACGGCGCGGGCGGTGTCGCGGGGTGCGGGGTGAGGTGGTGGCGGTGGCGGCGTGCGTGGGGAACGGCAGCGGCGATGAAGCGTTGCGGCAGCGGCGGCGGCGATGTGGCAGCGGGGCGCTGTGGCTGCGGCTGCTTGGGAGGCAGCGTCGGCGATGTGGGGCTCCAGGGGGGTCACGCTTTTACAGGGGTGGGGGGAAGGTGCCTTGGGGAGGGGCAAGGCGGCGGCGGTGGAGTCCAGTGGCTGCACGGGCTCACGTGGGGGAAGGCAGCGTTGGCCCGGCTTGGCCGGGCCTTTGGCCCAGTTGCGCGGAAAACTTTTTTTATATAACTTTCACCCGAAGAGAAAATCCTAATAAAATATATAAAAATTCTAAAAATGCCAAAAACAATTATCTCCGTCTAAATAAAATATTTAGAACAAAGTGAACATTTTTCTGGCCTAAAAATGCAATTTTCAAAAATGCATATTTTTCTAATTCAAATAAAATAGCAAATAAAATATCAGAAAAAACATAATTTGATTTTAAATTTCTTTCTCCAATATTTCTCTTAATTGGAAGAAGTCATATTATGTTCTCTCATTTATTTTTAATATTGGAAATAATTGGAGAGAAAATTATAAAATCAAATTGATCCTTTCTTCAAATCTGAAATAAATTCAAATATGATTTTGTGAAACCTCCAACTCTCTCCTTGGGTCCTTGAGTTGCTTAAGATTTCTAGGATCTCAACCAAAATGCAAGAATAAATATGATATGCATAGGATGATCTATGTATAACATACAAATTGAAAATTGGGATGTTACAAACCTACCCCCCTTAAGATGAATCTCGCCCTCGAGATTCGGGTTGGTGAGCAAAAAGGTTTGGGTGGTCTCTACGGAGGTCTTCTTCTCGCTCCCAGGTGGCTTCCTCCTCAGTATGGTGGCTCCACTGAACTTTGCAAAACTTGATAACCTTGCTGCGAGTTACTCGACTGGAAAACTCGAGAATCTTGACTGGCTTCTCTTCATAGGTCAAATCACTGTCTAACTGAATCGCTTCTAGTGGCACGGTATCACTCAGAGGAATATCGTCCATCTCTGTGTGGCACTTCTTCAACTGGGAAACGTGAAGCACATCGTGAACTCCCGACAATCCTTCCGGCAATTCTAGCTTGTATGCAACTTCTCCCGTACGTTCCAAAACTCTGTACGGTCCGACAAAACGTGGTGCTAGCTTTCCCTTGACTCCAAAATGCTTTACTCCTCGAAGCGGGGACACTCGAATATATACTCTATCTCCTTGCGTTTAGAATCCGCATAACTCTTTTGCCTGGACTGGGCTACCTTGAGTTTGTCGCGAATCAACTTAACCTTCTCTTGAGAGTCTTTGATTAAATCTGGTCCGAACAAATTTCGGTCTCCAACTTCATCCCACGATAACGGTGTCCTGCACCTCCTTCTATACAAATATCTGAAAGGGGCCATCTTCAAACTGGCTTGATAACTGTAGTTATAAGAGAACTCTGCATACGGCAAATTGTCATCCCAACTAGATCCATAATCTAGCACACAAGCTGTCAACATGTCCTCCAGAATCTGATTGACACTCTCGGTCTATCCATCTGTCTACGGATGAAAGGCTATACTGAACACTAGCCTGGTACCCGAAGTTTCATGCAACTTATTCCAAAACTTTGAAGTAAATTGGGTTCATCTATCTGATACAATGGTCCTCGGAACTTCGTGCAAACATACGATCCTGGTCATGTATATCTTTGCCAACTTAGCACTCGTATAGGTGGTCTTCACCGGGATGAAATGAGCTCGTCAAACGATCGACTACAACCCAAATAGAGTCATAGCCTGAACGAGTTTTGTGATAAAATACATGACAACTTTACGCCACTTCCATTTGGGTATCGGCAATGGCTGTAGCAATCCAGCTGGCTTCTAATGCTCTGCCTTAACTCTCTAACATACATCACATACTGCTACATACTCAGCAATATCCTTCTTCATTCCTGTCCACCAGAAACTTTCCTTCAAATCCAGATACATCTTAGTGTTTCCTGGGTGAATTGAATACGGCGAATCATGGGCCTCCTGTAGAATCAACTTCCTGATCTCGGGGTCATTAGGCACATATACGCGATCCTCAAACCATAAAGTGTCGTGCTCATCCTCATGAAATCCTTTAGCCTTTCCTTTACTCATCCTTTCCTTAATCTCAGCAATCTCCTTGTCAGTCTTCTGGGCTTCTCTGATCTTACCCATCAGAGTGGACAGAATTTCCAATGCTGCAACATAACCTCTCGGAACTATCTCCAAACATAGCTCTCGAAGATCATCTGCTAACTCCTTAGGTAATCATCTGGTCATGAGAGTGTTAACATAACTCTTGTGGCTCAACGCATCTGCTACTACATTGGCCTTTCCCGGATGATAGTGCAATTTCATATCATAATCCTTGATGATCTCAAACCATCTCCTTTGCCTAAGGTTCAACTCCTTCTGTGTGAAGATATATTTCAAACTCTTATGATCCGTGTATACCTCACAATGGTTTTCGATGAGAAAATGTCTCCACGTCTTCAGCGCATGCACTACGACTGCTAACTCCAAATCATGCATAGCATAATTCATCCCATGAGGTTTAAGCTGTCATGAGGCATATGAAACAACTCTTCCTTCCTGCATAAGCACTGCTCCAAGTCCTCGACGTGAAGCGTTGCAATATACTTGATAATCCTTATGTTGGTCTGGGAGAATCAGCACTAGGGTTGTAACCAAACGTTTCTTCAATTCCTGGAAACTGGCTTCACACTCCTCAGTCCATTTAAACTTGGTGTCCTTCTTCAATAACTCCATCATGGGCTTTGCAATCCTGGAGAAATTCTCGATGAACCTCCGATAATATCCTGCGAGTCCAAGAAAACTCCTGATCTCTCCAACTGATGTGGGTGCCACCCATTTGGTCACAGAAGCAACCTTGGTAGGGTCTACTACTATTCCTTCTCCGGATATAACATGTGCCGACAAATCCATCTTCCTTTAACCAAAACTCACACTTGCTGAACTTGGCATACAACTGATGTTCTCTGAGCTTCTCAAGAACCAAATGCAAATGCTCCATATGGTCCTCTTCATTCTTTGAGTAGACCAATATATCATCAATGAACGCCACGACGAACTTATCCAAAAACTCCATAAACACTTTTTACATCATATTCATGAAATAGGCAGTCGCGTTAGTCAGACCAAATGACATAACGGTATACTCATATAGCCCGTACCTTGTGGAAAGCTGTCTTAGGTATATCCTGTTCTCGGATCTTCAACTGGTGATAACCTGATCGAAGATCAATCTTAGAGAATACTTTAGCTCCTTGCAACTGGTCAAACAAATCATTGATCATTGGCAGAGGGTATTATTCTTGATCGCCACTTCATTCAACGCATGATAATCAACAACCATCCTTAAAGATCCATCCTTCTTCTCCACTAGAAGCACTAGGGCTCCCCAAGGTGATGTTGGTCGAATGTAACCCTTTCCCAATAACTCCTTTATCTACTTCTTAATTTCTTCCAAATCTTGTGCGGGCATCCAATATGGTCTCTTTGATATTGGACCGGTGCCTAGAAAGAGCTCAATCAAAAACTCAATGTCTCGATCTGGTGGCATGCCTAGTAACTCCTCCGGAAATACGTCGGGGTAATCCTTCACCACTGGTACTTCCTCCTGTACAACTACTGATAAGGAATTCACTTGAGTCCTCTTCGACACATGTCGGGATACATACTTGCTCCTTCTTCCTTCTGGGGTGGTGAGGAATATCGACTTACTAGCACAATCAATGTTTCCTTCATACTTTGATAACCAATCCATGCCTAATATTATATCGAATCATTGTGACTCCAAAACTATTAGGTCAGAGGGAAACACATGGCTACCAATGGTTAAGGGTAATCGATCACACCATCGGCTGGCCATATACTCTGCTCCTGGCGAGCTTACTAACATTCGTGACCTAAGGGCTTGGGTTGGCAATTTAAACTTGTCCGCAAATCCCCTTGATATGTATGAATGCGATGCACCAGTATCAAAAAGAACAAGCGCGGTAAATGCATTAATCAAAAACTTACCGACAACTGTGTCGGGTTGATCCTTAATCTCCTCTATGCTAATGTGGTTCACTTGACCTTTGGTGAAGGGGTTGGGCTTCTTGGCAGAACCTCCATTGCCATTTCAATTCTTTGCTTCAGGACATTCGGTGGCATAATGTCCGGTCGTCTGGCACTTGAAACAGGTAATGTGGCTCAGATCCCTCTTGGCTAGTGTTCAAGGGTTGGAACGATTCTGGCTGCTGCTTCCTCCATTCTCATTGCCATTCCTAGGGCCGCTATGGTTGTGCAAACATGCTCCATTGTGCGTGTGTCCTCCATGGTTATGGCCTCCATGGTTGTGGGTATGTCCTCTTGAATACGGGGAATAGCGGGGCTTCTGCTGAGCTCCTGAAGTGTACCTCCCCTGTCCATACTTCCTCTTGCGATTATCAATCTGTTGCTGCTTGCCTTCAATCATAAGAGCCTTGTCTACCAACTTCATGTTCAACTCATCATTCAGGTCCTTCTAGAAACTTCTCCTGCTTAGCGGCATCTATAGCTACGTCATCAGGGGCATAACGTGCTAACTTACTAAACTCATCCACATACTGGCCCACTGAACGTCCTCCTTGGCACAAGTTGCAAAAGTAACACTTCTTCATGCTCATAGCACCTGCTGAAACATGGGCAGTGTGAAAAGCCTGCTGAAACTGATCCAATGTAACAGTGTCAATGGGGTAAGTGGCTGTGAAATTCTCCCACCATGATGCTGCGGGTCCATCAAGCTGATGTGCGGCAAAACACACTCTCTCCGCACCTGTGCATCCTGCAGTGGTCATCTCTCTTCCAATCTTGCGGAGCCAATCATCTGCAACAATCAGCTCGGCGCTACTAGAGAACATCGGCGAATTCAACCTTAGGAAACAGGATAGGTGATCAACAGGGGGTGGTGGTGGTGGGTTGTTGTTGTTGCCTTGGTTCTGATTCTGAACTAATAGCTACATCAAGGTATTCTGTTGCTGGATCAACTGAGTGAGCTTCGGTGGGAAGGAAAATCCATTGTCATGTCTCGGAGGCATCTGATGGGTTAGAAGGGGTGAGAAAACAGAATAGAATTAGGGTCTAAGAGAGATTCACTACCCATAATTCTTATGAGACAAACACAATCAATTTCACTTCGATCAATAGCACACAAGATCACACAACGCGGTCTAACCTATGATTACAAACTCGATCATTGCTACTACTTGGAGGGAAAATACTACTAATTACAATGGTGGTCGTCTAGAAATTTTCGTTAGAGGAAGACTCCATGATATCTTCTCCAGCCTCGTCAACATAGTCATCATCACTATCAGGGTCGGAGTCGGTGTCGTTGATGATAATGTAGTCTCCTGGGTGGTTGTTCTCCTTCTTTGGCGCGGGCTCTCCCATGAATACTCCTAGCTTCTTCTTCAGGTCTTCATTCTTCTCTAGTAGTATAGCAATCTCTTCCTTGTATCCATCGCGTGTAAACTTGATCTCCTCTTCCAGCTCGTTGTTTCTCCTCACCAGTTTCTTGATCTTCTTCATGTGGGTAATTTGTTAATTCTCCTGTCGACGAATATGATCTCCCATCTCTTGAATGTAAGCTGCAATTGATCCATCCCTCCTGGTGCGAATCCTTTCCCATTTGTCATCTCGGCGGCCACATATCTGGTAAACGGTATTCTCCAGCTCCTTGTGATACACCTCACATATGCATCCAAAGGTGATATGTGCGGCCATGCTCTTTCCAATACTCCAACTTGGGGCATCCAGGTAGAAATCAATAGGCTCCATTGTTGGTGCAAAGGTCCTTCGAGGTATCCAGACTTTGATCTTCCAGCGCTCCCCTTCCGGTACAGATGTAGAGAAAGTCCCCATGAAGCTTGGTAGTCCAATTATCAAATACTTAGTGACTTCCTTCAAGTGCTTTCCGAAAGGGGTGTCGTCATCTGGCTGAGTGAACTTGTTCCTGGGATCTGCCATCTATAGAGTAGAAAGAGAGGAGAAATAGAAATGAGTAGAGCAGAGAAATCTTGTGGCTCATTCTAGTGTTCGCGTCCTACAGTTAGTGTGTGCTCTGATACCATCTTGTAGCGACAAGACCTCAAACAGTCAAGTCTCTGTGCATCAGTGTCATCCCTGGATCGATAATGCTGACACGCACAGTACTCGGGGAATCATAACAGCGATTCAATCACACACACTTATTACATCGAGTCCTCATAAGGAGTATGATTACATAAATAAATCATGGCTGAAGGCCATCTAAACTAGATAACTGCGGAAGCTTCAAAGGTAAATGAGTCCATTAACTCCAACGGCATAGCTGAGTGCAAAATAACGACCTATCGCACCTTATTCATCATCTGAGTAGTCTACAACATAAGACATTGCAGCCCGAAACGGGTCAGCACATGGAATATGCTGGCATAGTTACACTGTAAAGCAATGAAAATGCAAGAACTATATCTACATGCAATATTTGGCTGGTGGAGGTTGTAAGTTTCATGCTTTTGCATAAAACTAGTTTTTTCCTACAACAAATTAATAAATTTATTTAACTACTCCCATGTTGCCCATTATTTGAGAAGGTAACCCCAACTCAGATCCCAATTAAAAGTATCATCATTAACCCAAATCAAATTAATTATAGTAACGTGATGAGATCACATCAATAGATTCAAGTACTAGATACTCAAGATGTCCATAACTGGGGACACTACTAACCATGATTAGTTTATACACTCTATGGATGTTTGCACACTTTTCCCCACAAGACTCGACCGGATCCATGATCGGATGATCGAGACATAGTCTTTCTAAAGCATTAATTCTCTACTCTGGGTAGACAGTACCACCTACAACCCTCTACATCTGCTAGTCTACCTCTTCAAGAGCTAACGCAACTTACTCAACTATGCTTGAGCCCATAATGGCTTGTGGCTGCACACGGAAGTTTCTAGCATGAATAATCTTATGATCTCTTTGAGCCTGGGTGGCATTCCATAGGATAATCACATGGGTACTTCGGGATTTCCAAAACAGACAACACTGGGTTCCCCAGGTGCCTCAACTAATCCACCCAGATGTATATTAAAGTTGCCACCTTAATGTTATCCATGATTAAAATAACTCTCAAACTTCCATGTGTGAATCACGATCCAATCCCCGTCTACGAGCATCGCTAAGCAATAATAAGCATAACGTATATTCTCGGGGTGATAAAAAGGTATTAGGTTCCTACCTCAACCACTATAACCAAAACCACATGTTCCCAATCCTACCAATGCAAATATTTGAGGGGCAGAACTAATCTGTAGTAAAAAACTGGGTATAAAAGAGTATGATCAAAATTTAACTTGCCTTGCTGATGATCTGCAGACTCCAGAGATTCGTAGTAACAAGCTTCGCACTCCGGGTAATCTAGGGTAGACAAACAATAGCATACATAAGCTATCACTCAAACGAAACACGAGAAAAATCGAGAAAAGATCCAAATCGAACAAGAAACAAACAAACGGCTTAAACTAACAAGAGTCAAAACCTAACAGCAATATTAACATTTGAATTAGATCTTAACAGTAGGTACATGTGATTAGCTACGATTTGCAAAAAGATTCAACTCAATCGGAGCAACGAAACTCAAAATATGAACGAAACAAGATCGTTTACTAATCTGGACTAAAGTCAAATTTTATAGTACCAAAATAATGTTCAAATTGGTTAACTGGAAAGAGGGGTTCGAGACAACGATTTTGACGCTGGTTTCATCTAATTTGGATAAACGGGTAAAAAGTTATACTAGTTTATAGATCAGGGGCTAAATCGCGATAAAAAATAATCGTGGATAAGTCCCTGGCCGAAAATAAACTAAAAGAAAAAGACAAGCGAACGAACGTTCGCTGTCTAAACTAATCCCGCGAATATCATTCTTTAAATCAAACGAACGGACAAACATCCGCTAAATAAAATAAACCGACGAAAAACCGATCTAAGAAAATAAACGATGAAACTAAAGAAACGGGGTTAACCAAAGAAAAACTGACTGGTCAAACGGGCGGGGTCAACAGCGGCGGGCGGCGGCTACGGCGAAATCCGGCGCGGCGGCGGCGTCGGTCGACGGTGTGAGCAGTGGCATGGGGTGCGGGGCGAGGTGGTGGCGGCGGTGGCGGCGCGCATGGGGAACGGCAGCGGCGACGGTGATATGGCGGCGGGGCGCTGCGGCTACGGCTGCTTGGGCGGCGGTGTCGGTGGCGTGGGGCTCCAGGGGGGCCTCGGGCGCGCTTTTAAGGGGGGGAGGAGGTGCCTTGGGGGAGGGGGCAAGGCGGCGGCGGCGGAGTCCGGCTCGCGTGGAGTCCGGCGGCGGCGGCGGAGTCCGGCTCGGGTGGAGTCCGACGGTGGCACGCGCTCGCGCGGGGGAGGCAACAGCGGCCCGGCTCGGCTAGGCTTTTGACCCACTCGAGAGGAAAACTTTTTTTTATATATAACTTTCGCCCGAAGAGAAAATTCTAATAAAATATTAAAAAATCTAAAAATGCCATAAACAATTTTCTCCGTCTAAATAAAATATTTAGAACAAAGTGAACATTTTTGTGGCCTAAAAATGCAATTTTCAAAAAATGCAATTTTCAAAAAATGCATATTTTTCTAATTCAAATAAAATATCAGAAAAATCATAATTTGATTTTAAATTTCTTTCTCCAATATTTCTCTTAATTTGAAGAAGTCATATTATCTTCTCTCATTTATTTTTAATATTGGAAATAAATGGAGAGAAAAATCATAAAATCAAATTGATCCTTTCTTCAAATTTGAAATAAATTCAGATATGATTTTCTGAAACCTCCAACTCTCTCCTTGGGTCCTTGAGTTGCTTAAGATTTCTAGGATCTTAACCAAAATGCAAGAATAAATATGATATGCATACAACGATCTATGTATAACATCCAAATTGAAAATTAGGATGTTACATGACACGTTTGAGGTCGAAGCCCTCAAGAGTGCACTGGCCGAAGCCAAGAAGGAAGCGGACGAGGAATGAACCGCCTGTCAAAAGCATGAGGAGAGGTTGGGTGAAGTCCAACTAGATCTCATAGATGCTATAAGAAAATGTTAGTCTTTGGAGCGCAACGTGTCGGATCAAGAATCTGAACTTGCTGCGGCACTCCAAAGTGCGAAGGAGGCCCGGGTTGAAGCCCAAGGTGCCAATCAGTAGGTCCACGAAGCGAAGAAGATCACGGATGGTAAGAATTTTAATATGCCCCGAAGTGTTGTAGATGTTGCGGAGTTCTTCCGAGCCGAAGAGGGGGGCGCAACAGAGAAACTATTCTGGTCACAGTACCTTGAGCCAGAGGAGCCCTTGCCCCTTAGCAATCAGTTGAAACAGCTGACCGAGCTGCATAGGATGGCCGAACTAGCCATGAAGGATGTCATAGTCCTTCTTTGGCCAGCCGAACCAAATACCAAATAGCTACTTTGGGCTTGTGAAGCGGTTGGTCGATGCCTGCCCAAGGTTGGATGCTATAAAGCGGTCAGTCTATATCGAAGGTGCCTAGATGGCCTTCGCCCGTGTCAAGGTACAGTGGGCGAAGATGAATGCCACCAGTCTTGCAACCGAGGGACCGCCCGCAGGCAAGGAGCATTGTACGCCGGATAAATATTTCAACGACGTTCTTGAAGGATCCCGCATTATAGAGGGCCTATGTTTGAAGGATATCATGTTTGAATGAATGTATCTGTGATGCCCGAACTTTGTCATGAAAACAAAGCGTTCATATAATTGTAGTCTTGTCTCCTGTGAAATTATTTATCCTCCATTGCGGCCATTTATTAAATCTGAGAGTTGGTCAGTCGTCGGCTTCAGCCCCTTGCATAGATACTACGAGGGTGTTCGGAACAACACAAAAGCATACTTAACCCAATGACTTGGTCCTTGAAGGAGGTGCTAGTGCGGCGAACATGGCAATCAGACTATTCGGCTTTATCACTCTCACTTAGCCATAGGTGTTTGACAATAAGATTGTAGGCGCATCCCCTGGTATTATTCGGCTATCCGAACTCGGGTGCTGTAGACACCTGGCCAGGTAAAAACCGGTCCTTCATGTGACACGGAAAAAATAGCAAGAGATTTGTACTGAGTCACCAAATAGCTGACCAGCTCTCGCCGCATCATGACAGTCAGTTTTCGGCTTTCTCTACTTAGATGTTTATCCGGCCAACCAGAAACACAATAGCAGTAGTTCTCCCTTTACTTCCTTAGCCGAACAATCGAAATGTAAGGTAGTAACCACAGGAGCCGGGTAACCCAACTATTGACCCAAGACATGATTCGGAGCTGATGCATATAATGCTAGATTCGGGACACCGAATTGTACTTGTGAAAGTGTTCGGACTTATGGTAAAAAATGTACACGGCTGAATGGAGCCCCTGGCGATTTAGGTCAAGCCTAGGTGTACACGACAATCAGATGATAAAGAAGAAGAAATACCGAATATGGGATAAGCCAGTACCTTGGGCGAAGAACTGTTTCCATTATAGTCTAATTGATACATCAAAATGTATTTGTACAAATAATGCTATAAGCATCGAGGCTATTTTACATGCCGAGCCAAGGGGAAAGCTGTGTACATGTATTTAATATCAAGGGGGAGGTGATCTTTGAGAGATCCTTTAGGTACTCTGCCTTACATCTGTGCTGCTTTTCATCTTGGTGTGTAATCCTTTGAGAGGATTAATGAATAAGTGTGCATAAGGGGCCGGAAAAAGGCCCCTTGACACCATCAAAAGAGTGATGTGGGTTGTAAAGAACCTGAAAAAATAAAGAAAAAAGTTAAGAGAAAGATAGATTGGGATCCGGGTGCGGTTGAGCCGTATTGTGGACTTTTATCCTGGATATGCCTCCATCGTCACCCATGGTACTTTTAGTGTGTAGTTACGAGCATGCGGTACATACGCCGCTGCTTGGTTGGGGTGAAGACAGAGGTCGGATTGCTAGTCGAGCTCCTGACGAACTAGACTATCATTATGTGGGGTAGTTCAGACTCGTTTGACGGGGTCCGTTGGCTTGACTGTCGATGTGGAGTTCTGCTTGATGAGGCCGACCTGCACTTCTGCGGCGAGGGCCGCGGTATGTTCCTCGGTATGGAGGGAGCGATACATTTTTCCATGAACTGCTATAACACCGTGTGGTCCAGGCATTTTGAGTTTTAGATAAGCATAATGCGGGACCGCGTTGAAGCGGGCAAACACAGTTCGTTCGAGTAGTGCGTGATAGCCACTACAGAAAGGGACGATGTCGAAGATCAAGTCTTTGCTTCGGAAGTTGTCCGGCGAACCGAATATGACCTCCAATTTGATTGAGCCCGTGTAGCGGGCCTCTACACCAGGTATTACTCCTTTAAAGGTAGTTTTGGTGGGTTTGATTCTTGACGAGTCAATACCCATTTTCTGGACTGTGTCCTGATAGAGCAGATTAAGGCTGTTGCCGCCGTCCATAAGGACTCTCCTGAGGTGGAATCCATCAATGATGGGGTCGAGGATCAATGTGGCTGAACCTCCATGACGGATACTGTCGGATGGTCCCTGTGATTAAAGGTGATCGCGCATGCAGACCATGGGCTGAATTTTGGGGCGACTGGCTCTATCGCATAAGCGTCCCTTAACACGCGCTTGCGCTCCCTTTTGGGGATGTGAGTAGCATATATCATATTTACCGTCTTGTCCTTGGTGGGAAATTTCTTCTGTCTCCCTGTGTTTGGTAGACGGCGCTCCTCGTCATCATCCTCCCTGGGCGACCCTTTCCCCGTGTGCTCGGAGTTTAATTTACCAGCCTGTTTGAAGACCCAACAGCTTCTGTTGGTATGGTTAGCAGGCTTATCGGGGGTGCCGTGAATCTGGCAAGGTCGATCGAGTATTCGGTCTAGGCTGGATGAACTATCTTTGTTTCTTTTGAATGGCCTCTTCCGTTGACCTGGTTTGGAGCCACTATATCCGGCATTAACCGTCGTGTCTTCGACATTTTCAGTGTTGCTCCGACGCTTGGTTTTATTGCGTCGGGGCTTGCCGTTTCTATTATTTGCTTCGTAAGTGCCAGGATCACTGGTGATGTTGCTGCTATGGGATAGCCAGCTATCTTCACCTGCGCAAAAGCGGGTCATGAGTGATCTGAGGGCTGCCATGGATTTCGGGTTTTCTTGGCCGAGGTGTCGGGTAAGCCATTCATCGCGGATGCTGTGTTTGAAGGCTGCTAGAGCCTCGGCGCCCGGACAGTCGACAGTTTGGTTCTTTTTGACTAAGAACCTGGTCCAGAATTTTATACCTGACTCTCCGGGCTACTAGACTATGTGACTGAGGTCATCAGCGTTCGGAGGTCGGATATAAGTGCCCTCGAAGTTTTCTCTAATGGCATCCTCCAGGTCTTCCTAGCTTCCGATAGAGTTTTCTAGGAGGCTTTTTAACCAGTGCCGAGCTGGCACTTAAGTTTGAGGGGGAGGTATTTGATGGTGTGTAGATCATCACCGCGATCCATGTGAATGTGGAGAAGAAAGTCTTCAATCTATACTGCGGGATCGGTTGTGCAATTGTATGACTCGATGTTCATGGGTTTAAACCCTTCTGGGAACTGGTGCCCCATTACTTCCTCAGTGAAGCATAGGGGGTGTGCAGCTCCTCTATATCAGGCCACGTCGCGACGCGGTTCGAACAGAGTCCGTATGGGGTTTTCAACTCGGGTGAAGTTGTTCTTGTCACGACAGGCTTGATGGCCGTCTTCTCGCGCTGGGGCCCGCCCCCTTGATCCATATATTGATCTGGTCTGATCGGCTCTATTATCCATGTCTTGTCGTAGGTCATAAGTATATCCTGCAGCTGCTGTCTCTTTGCCTTTAGGGCGGGGTGGTGCAGGTGGGTGTTCAGCTTGAGTTGCCGCTCTGTCTCGGCCACGCGGTGGTCGATCAGGTCCGTCAGCAGCGCTACGCTTGGTCGGTATAGGCTCTGGGGCCTCGTCGTCGAATTGGGGTAGCAGCTTGCGCTTCGGGTAGCTCTTGGGTGGTAGTTCGAGGCCGTATTCCTCGGCTGCCAGGACATCAGTCCATCTGTCATTGAGCAGATCCTGATCGGCTTGAATCTGCTGATGCTTCCTTTTCAGGCTTCTTGCAGTGGCTATTAGCCGGCACTTAAAGTGCTCTTGTTCGAAGGGTTCCTTTGGCACGATGAATTCATCGTTGCCGAGGCTCTCATCTTCTTCGGAGATTGGTACATAATCACCATCCTCCGAACCCTTGTTCCCGATGGGATCATCGGGTTGACTTGCCCTTCCTCCCAATCATCATGTTCGGATGTTGGTTCGACGGGGGCTTCTTGGTCTTCGGCGCTATCTGGAGTATTGTTGTCTTCGGTGCCGGTATTGCTGTCATTTCCTCGGCGTGGTTTAGAGCGGCGCCGCTGACGACGATGTTTTGGTGGTGCCATAGGAGAATTTTTCTCGACTGGGTCCTTCCCACCTTCGCCGTCATCCTCTTTGGGTGTATCCACCATATTCATGTCATATGTAGAGGTAGTCGTCCAGTGTCTGGTAGGCGGCGGGTTCTGGCTTTCCCTTATGCGGTATCGTCGTCCATGCCGTCGATGTCCTCGGAAGCGTAATCGAGCATGTTGTTTAGGTCCTCAACAGTGGCTATGAAGTGGGTGGTGGGTGGGACATAAAATTCCCTGCTCTCAGCCCCAAGTGTGGGCTAGGCATAGTTCGGCAGTGATCCTTCTGTAATGGTGAGAGATTGCATTAAGTCCAGAGCCTCATTTAAGGGCTAGGTATGGACAAGGAGGCGAGAATCCGTGGAGCAGGGCGGGACAGGAGATCCCTGGCCGAGCTCGTATGACACAAACCTCAAGAGTTCGGAGCTGGTGCACGGGGGTGAGTCTGGCTCGGTGAGGGTAAAGGGAGCCAGGAGTGATTCCAAGCAGGCCGGTGAAACGATCCCCTCCGTGTCTCCGATGGTGAGCTCTATGGCTGCAAAGAGTCCGGCGGGCTCTAAGCACCCGTCTTTGGACTCGGCGAGGAGTTCCGAATCTAAGGCTGAAGCTATGGTTGACGTCGTGAACCCCTGGAAGATCAAGTCTCCTCGGATATCAGCGACGTAGTTTAGGTTTCCGAAACTGATCTGATGACCAGGGGCATAGTTGCGGATCTGCTCCAGATGACCAATCGAGTTGGCACGCAGAGGGAAGCTGCCGAATGCGAAGATTTGGCCAGGGAGAAAAGTCTCCCTCGGGGCGGAATTGTTGTGGGCGGTTGATGGAGCCATCGAGCCTTCTGGTGACGACACAGTGGAACTCTCAATGAAAGCACCAATGTCGGTGTCAAAACTGGCAGATCTCGGGTAGGGGGTCCCGAACTGTGCCCCTAAGGATTGAAGGTAACAAGGAGGCAGGGGACACGATGTTTACCCAGGTTTGGGCCCTCTTAATGGAGGTAATACCCTACTTCCTGCTTGATTGACTTTGATGAGTGCAGGGGTTACAAGAGTTGATCTACCTCGAGACAGTAATGGCCAAACCCTAGATGTCTAGCCTATATGATTGTGTTCTCGCCTATGGACTAAGCCCTCTGGTTTATATAGATACCGGAGGGATCTAGGGTTGTACAGAGTTGGTTACAGAGAAACGAAGGTACATGATCCGAACGCCAAGCTTGCCACCCACGCAAGGGAGAGTCCCATCCGGACACGGTGGAGGTCCTTCTATCTTGTGTCTTCACGGACCACCAGTTTGGCCCAAGTCATATGGCTTGGACGCCCAAGTACCCCTTAGTCCAGGACTCCCTCAACAGGCGGACAGCTGACACGCCCGCTCCTGACTAGCCTGGCCCACCCAAAGCCCCTCCATCGCCCGCGCGCGCTTCCCTCCCAAAACGGTCAGTGCCGCTCCAAAGATCGGTGCCGCATTCATTCTCGAGCACAGCGGACGCGACCTCTCACTGGCGCCTGCGTTGAAGGGAGAAGTGGATTCTAGAGTGTTGGTTGCTTCGTCCGTTCAACTTACTGCTAGGTCTATGTGATTTGACAGCTCATTGTTCATTATTACTAAGGTGGTAGGACTGCTGGATATCCCATGCTTTCGCCGAAAGGAGGTACTACTAGATTACATTTTTCACCATTCTTACATCGGAGGAGTGCGAGAGCAGTGAAAACACGTAGGCTCAGTGATTACATGGCCCACCTCACACTATCACCATATTTTCTGGACACAGTGCGACACCTAACTCTTTACATAGTACTAGTATAGTACGTATTGTAATTTATCAGCGAGATAAATTTGTATAATGCTATGAAGCTTTCAGCTTCTGTTTCATGTATCTTGCGTCCAAGGTTGCCTGTTGCAACATCTCATCAAATACAAAGGAGACTAACATGCATGCTATTCTATCTCAATGATTGACAGATCATAGCCAATATGTACTCCCTCCGTTCCAAAATAAGTGTCTCAACTTTATGCAAACTTTAGTACAAAGTTGTACTACTACTACTAAAGTTGACACTTATTTTGGAACAAAGACAGCTAAAGAAAAAAAACGATCCATGCAGTCCATAGCCCTTGAACCGTAAACCCTAACTAGGCTTTAATTTGCTGGCAACGTTGGAGATTCCCAAGAAATGAAGTTTCCAACCCTTTGACCATCGGATCATTTTGTGCAGTTTCACCAAAATCGAGATGAGCATCCTTGTGGCAAAGAAATTGAAGAAGCGTGATTAGAATAAGATTACGGGGACTAGTTGGTGAGACATAAACTCATCACAAATGCAATACGTAGAAGCCAGTAGAGGTATGTGCGGGGCAAAGAAGTAGAGAAATATCCACATGGAGAGATGCGGGCAGCTGGAGCAGTGGTGCGAGCCGGCTGTAAAGGGAGTTGTACTTGAGGGATTGCTACCTCTTGAGCACTGCGTTGGTCTTCCTTGAAGAGGAAAGGGTGATGCAGCAAAGTAGCGTCAGTATTTCCCTCAGTTTTGAGAACCAAGATATCAATCCAGTAGGAGGCTCCTCACAAGTCCCACGCACCTACACAAACAAACAAGAATGTCGCAACCAACGCAATAAAGGGGTTGTCAATCCCTTCACGGTAACTTGCAAAAGTGAGATCTGATAGAGATAATAATATAAGATAAATATTTTTGGTATTTTTATGATATAGATTGGAAAGTAAAAGATGCAAATAAAAGTAGATGGAAATCTTATATGATAAAAGATAGACCTGGGGGCCATAGGTTTCACTAGTGGCTTCTCTCAAGATAGGATATGTATTACGGTGGGTGAAAAAATTATTGTCGAGCAATTGATAGAAAAGTGCATAGTTGTGAGAATATCTAGGCATGATCATGTATATAGGCATCACGTCCGCAACAAGTAGATCGAAACGATTCTGCATCTACTACTATTACTCCACACATCGACCGACTCCTGCCTGCGTCTAGAGTATTAAGTTCATGAAGAATAGAGTAACGCATTAAGAAATATGACTTGATGTAGAGGCATAAACTCATGCAATATGATATAAACCCCATCTTTTTATCCTCGATGGAAACAATACAATACATGCCTTGCTGCCCCTGCTGTCACTGGGAAAGGACACCGCAAGATTGAACCCAAAGCTAAGCACTTCTCCCATTGCAAGAAAGATCAATCTAGTAGGCCAAACCAAACTAATAATTCGAAGAGACTTGCAATGATAACTAATCACACATAAAAGAATTCAGAGAAGATTCAATTATTTCTCATAGATAAACTTGATCATAAACCCACAATTCATCGGATCTCGACAAACACACCACAAAAAGAGTTACATCGAATAGGTCTCCAAGAAGATCGAGGAGAACTTTGTATTGAGATTCAAAGAGAGAGAAGAAGACATCTAGCTAATAACTATGGACCTGAAGGTCTGTGGTAAACTACTCACAACTCATCGGAGAGGCCTTGGAGATGATGTAGAGGTCCTCCATGGTCGATTCCCCCTCCGGCGTAGCGCCGACAAAGGCTCCAAGATGGTATCTCGCGGATACAGAAGGTTGAGGCGGTGGAATTAGGTTTTCGTGGTGCTCCTGGATGTTTTCGAGGTACGTGGATATATATAGGAGGAAGAAGTATGTCGGTTGATGCTCGAGGGGCCCATGAGGGTGGGGGTGCACCCACCCCAGGGGGCGCGCTGGGCACCCTCGTGGCCATCTCGTTTGTTGCTTGACGTCCACTCCAAGTCCCCTGGATTGCGTTTGTTCCAAAAAGATCACTCCCGAAGGTTTCATTCCATTTGGACTCCGTTTGATATTCCTTTTCTTTGAAACACTGAAATAGGCAAAAAAAACAACACTTCGAGCTGGGCCTCCGGTTAGTAGGTTAGTCCCAAAAATGATATAAAAGTGTAAAGTAAAGCTTATAAACATCCATAACAGGTAATATAATAGCATGGAACAATCAAAAATTATAGATACGTTGGAGACATATCAAGCATCCCCAAGCTTAATTCCTGCTCGTCCTCGAGTAGGTAAATGATAAAAACAAAATTTTTGATGTGGAATGTTACCTAGCATAATTCTCAATGTAATTTTATTTATTGTGGCATGAATGTTCAGATCCAAATGATTCACAATAAAATTTCATATTGACATAAGAAATAGTAATACTCCAAGCATATTAATAAAGCAATCATGTCTTCGCAAAATAGCATGGCTAAAGAAAGTTTATCCCTAAAAAATCATATAGTTTGGTCATGCTCCATTTTCGTCACACAAGAATGCTCTCATCTTGCACACCCCCGATGACAAGCCAAGCAATTTTTTCATACTTTAGTAATCTCAAACTTTTTTCAACTTTCACGCAATACATGAGCGTGAACCATGGATATAGCACTATGGGTGGAATAGAATATGATGATGGAGGTTGTGTGGAGAAGACAAAAAAGAAGAAAGTCTCATGTTAACGAGGCTAATCAATGGGCTATGGAGATGCCCATCAATTGATGTCAACATGAGGAGTAGGGATTGCCATGAAACGGATGCACTAGAGCTATAAATGTATGAAAGCTCAACAAAAGAAAGTAGTGGGTGTGCATCCAACTTGCTTGCTCACGAAGACCTAGGGCATTTTGAGGAAGCCCATCGTTGGAATATACAAGCCAAGTTCTATAATGAAAAATTCCCACTAGTATATTAAAGTGACAACAAATGAGACTCTATATATGAAGAACATGGTGCTACTTTGAAGCACAAGTGTGGAAACGATAGTAGCATTGTCCCCCTTTTTTCGGGCCTTTTTTTATTTGGCCTTTCTCTTTTTCTTTTTTTATTTGGCCTTTCTTTTTTTATTTGGCATTTCTCTTTTTTTAGGGACAATGCTCTAATAATGATGATCATCACACTTCTATTTATTTACAACTCATGAGTTACAACCCAAAACTAGAACAAGATATGACTCTATATGAATGCCTCCGGTGGAGTACTGGGATGGGCAATGAATCAAGAGTGACATGTACGAAAAATTATGAAGGTGGCTTAGCCACAATACGATGTCACTACATGATCATGCAAGGCAATATGACAATGATGATGCGTGTCATGATGAACGGAATGGTGGAAAGTTGAATGGCAATATATCTCGGAATGGATATAGAAATGCCATAATAGGTAGGTATGGTGGCTATTTTGAGGAAGATATAAGGAGGTTTATGTGTGACAGAGCGTATCGTATCACGGGGTTTGGATGCACCGGCGAAGTTTACACCAACTCTCAAGGTGAGAAAGGGCAATGCATGGTACCGAAGAGGCTAGCAATGATGGAAAGGTAAAAGTGCATATAATCCATGGACTCAACATTAGTCATAAAGAACTCATATACTTATTGCAAAAATCTACAAGTCATCAAAACTACGCGCATACTCCTAGGGGGATAGATTGGTAGGAAAATACCATCGCTCGTCCCCAACCGCCACTCATAAGGATGACAATCTAAGAACACCTCATATTTCAATTTTTTTACACAACGGTTACCATACGTGCATGCTACGAGACTTGCCAACTTCAACACAAGCATTCTTAAAATTCACAATTACCCAACTAGCATGACTCTAATATCACCACCTCCATATCTCAAAACAATTATCAAGTATCAAATTGATCATAGCATCCAATTCACTTCCTATGATAGTTTTTATTATACCGAACTTGGATGCCCATCATTATAGGACCAATTTTATAACCATAACAAATACCATGTTGTTCTAAAATACTCTCAAAATAATATAAGTGAAGCATGAGAGGTCAACAATTTCTACAAAACTAAACCACTGCCGTGATCTAAAAGGTATAAGTGAAGCACTAGAGCAAAAATTTCTAGCTCAAAAGATATAAGTGAAGCACATAGAGTATTCTAATAAATTCCAAATCATGTGGGTTTCTCCCAAAAGGTGTGTACATCAAGGATGATTGTCGTAATCTAAAAAGCAAAGACTAATATCATACAAGACACTCCTAGCAAAACACATATCATGTGGCGAATAAAAATATTGCTCCAAGTAAAGTTACCGATAGACGAAGACGAACGAGGGGATGCCTTCCGGGGCATCCCCAAGCTTAGGCTTTTGGTTATCCTTGAATATCTTGGGGTTCCATGGGCATCCCCATCTTAGGCTCTTGCCACTCCTTATTCCATAGTCCATCAAATCTTTACCCAAAACTTGAAAACTTTACAACACAAAACTCAACAGGAAATCTCATAAGCTCCGTTAGTGCAAGAAAGAAAAACCACCACATAAGGTACTGTAATGAACTCATTATTTATTTATATTGGTGTTAAACCTACTTTATTACAACTTCTCTATGGTTCATACCCCTGGATACTAGCCATAGATGCATCAAGATAAGCAAACAACACACGGAAAATAGAATCTGTCAAAAACAGAACAGTGTGTACCAATCTGTAACTTTCGAATACTTCTCAAATCTAAATATCCTACCAAAATAGGAAGTCCTGGGAAATTTGTCTGTTGATCTACAGCAAACATAATCAACGCAAAATCACATTTCTGTGATTTACTAAAATTATTTTCGTGCGCGCAAAAGTTTCTGTTTTTCAGCAGAATCAAATTAACTATCACCGTAGGTAATCCTATAGGTTCTACTTGGCACAAACACTAATTAAAACATGAAAACACATCTAAACAGAAGCTAGATGAAATATTTATTTCTAAACATAAGCAAAAATCAAGGAACAGAAATAAAATTGGGTTGCCTCCCAACTAGCGCTATCGTTTAACGCCCCTAGCTAGGCATAAAAGTGAGGATAGATCTAAGTAGTGCCATATTTGGCATTCAATTCATATCTAGCTCGCATGATAGATTCATAAGGTAATTTAACTTTCTTTCTAGGGAAGTGTTCCATGCCTTTCCTTAATAGAAATTGGAATCTAATATTCTCTTCCTTCATATCAATAATTGCACCAATCGTTCTAAGGAAAGGTCTACCAAGAATAATAGGACATGAAAGATTGCAATCTATATCAAGAACGATAAAATCTACGGGCACATAATTCCTATTTGCAACAATAATAACATCATTGATCCTTCCCATAGGTTTCTTAATGGTGGAATCCGCAAGGTGCAAGTTTAAAGAGCAATCATCAAAATCATGGAAACCTAGCACATCGCATAAAGTTTTGGGAATCATGGAAACACTAGCACCCAAATCACACAAAGCATAGCACTCATGATCTTTAATTTTAATCTTTATAGTAGGTTACCACTCATCATGAAGTTTTCTTGGTATAGAAACTTCCAAATTAAGTTTTTCTTCATAAGATTGCATCAAGGCATTAACAATATGTCTGGTAAAAGCTTTATTTTGACTATAAGCATGAGGAGAATTCAACACGGATTGCAACAAGGAAATAAAATCTATTAAAGAACAATTATCATAATTAAATTCCTTGAGATCCATAATAGTGGGTTCAATGCTATGTAAAGTCTTGACCTCTCCAATCCCACTTTTACCAAATTTAGCATCAAGATCTTTAAACTCCGAATCATTGGGTCACCTTTTAACTAAAGTTGACTCATCTCCAGTCCCACCATTATTAAGATTCATATTGAAAAACAAGGATTTAAGACGGGACAATCAATAACTTTTGGATCTTCATCATTATTTTCATGGAAACTAGAAGAACATGCTTTTACAAAGCAATCTTTCTTAGCATGCAACCTAGCGGTTCTTTCCTTAGACTCATCAATGGAAATTCTCATGGCTTTGATAGACTCATTGATATCATGCTTAGGTGGAATAGATCTAAGTTTCAAAGAATCAACATCAAGTGAAAGTTTATCAACGTTCCTAGCCAATTCATCAACTTCAAGCAAATTTTATTCAAGCAAAGCATTAAAATTCTTTTGAGAGATCATAAGTTGTTTAACGCTATTCTCAAAATCAGAGGGCATCTTACTAAAATTTCAGTAAGAGTAGTTTTAGGAATTACCATAATTATTAGAGGGATTACTAGGAAACGGTCTAGGATTAAAGTTTCCTCTATAAGCATTGTTACCAAAGTTATTGCTACCAACAAAATAAACATCCATAGATTCATTATTATTTTCAATCAAAGTAGACAAAGGCATATCATTAGGATCAATAGGATCACACTTAGTAGCAAACAATTTCATAAGTTCATCCATCTTTCCACTCAAAACATTAATTTCTTCTATAGCATGCACTTTTTTACTAGTAGATCTTTCGGTGTGCCATTGAGAATAATTAGCCATAATGTTATCAAGGAGTTTAGTAGCTTCTCCTAAGGTGATTTCCATAAAAGTGCCTCCCGCGGCCGAATCTAAAAGATTTCTAGAAGCAAAATTCAATCCGGCATAAAAATTTTGTATGCTCATCCATAAGTTCAAACCATGAGTAGGGCCATTGCAAATCATTAATTTCATTCTTTCCCAAGATTGGGCAACATGCTCATGATCAAGTTGTTTAAAATTCATAATATCGTTCCTAAGAGAGATGATCTTAGCTGGAGGAAAATATTTAGAGATAAAAGCATCTTTGCACTTATTCCATGAATCAATACTATTCTTAGGCAAAGACGAAAACCAAGTTTTAGCACGATCTCTAAGTGAAAACAGAAATAACTTCAATTTAACAATATCATTATCTGTATCTTTCTTATTTTGCATATCACACAAATCAACAAAGTTGTTTAGATGAGTAGCGGCATCTTCACTAGGAAGGCCGGAGAATTGATATTTCATAAAAAGATTCAGCAAAGGAGCATTGATTTCACAAGATTCAACATCATTAAGAGGAGCAATCAGAGTTCTAAGGAAATCATTATTATTGGTATTGTAAAAGTCACACAATTTGGTATTATCTTGCGCCATCGTGACAAGCAATCCAACACACAAGAACACAAAAGGCAAGCGAAAAAGAAAAGATTGAGAAAGAGTGGGCGAATAAAACGAAAAGGGTGAAGTGGGGGAGAGGAAAACGAGAGGCAAATGGCAAATAATGTAATGCGAGGGAGATGAGTTTGTGATGGGTACTTGGTATGTCTTGACTTGAGCGAAGACCTCCCCGGCAACGGCGCCAGAAATCCTTCTTGCTACCTCTTGAGCACTGCGTTGGTTTTCCTTGAAGAGGAAAGGGTGATGCAGCAAAGTAGCGTAAGTATTTCCATCAGTTTTTGAGAACCAAGGTATCAATCCAGTAGGAGGCTCCTCAAAAGTCCCACGCACCTACACAAACAAACAAGAACCTCGCAACCAACGCAATAAAGGGGTTGACAATCCCTTCACGGTAACTTGCGAAAGTGAGATCTGATAGAGATAATGATATAAGATAAATATTTTTGGTATTTTTATGATATAGATTGGAAAGTAAAAGATGCAAATAAAAGTAGATGGAAAACTTATATGATAAAAGATAGACCCGGGGGCCATAGGTTTCACTAGTGGCTTCTCTCAAGATAGCATAAGTATTACGGTGGGTGAACAAATTACTGTCGAGCAATTGATAGAAAAGTGCATATTTATGATAATATCTAGGCATGATCATATATATAGGCATCACGTCCGCAACAAATAGATCGAAACGATTCTGCATCTACTACTATTACTCCACACATCGAACGACTCCTGCCTGCATCTAGAGTATTAAGTTCATGAAGAGTAGAGTAACGCATTAAGAAAGATGACATGATGTGGAGGGATAAACTCATGCAATATGATTTAAACCCCATCTGTTTATCCTCAATGGCAACAATACAATACGTGCCTTGCTGCCCCTGCTATCACTGGGAAAGGACACCGCAAGATTGAACCCAAAGCTAAGCACTTCTCCCATTGCAAGAAAGATCAATCTAGTAGGCCAAACCAAACTAATAATTCGAAGAGACTTGCAATGATAACTAATCACACATAAAAGAATTCAGAGAAGATTCAATTATTTCTTATTGATAAACATGATCATAAACCCACAATTCATCGGATCTCGACAAACACACCACAAAAAGAGTTACATCGAATGGATCTCCAAGAAGATCGAGGAGAACTTTGTATTGAGTTTCAAAGAGAGAGAAGAAGCCATCTAGCTAATAACTATGGACCTGAAGGTCTATGGTAAACTACTCACAACTCATTGGAGAGGCCTTGGAGATGATGTAGAGGTCCTCCATGGTTGATTCCCCCTCCGGCGGGGCGCCAACAGAGGCTCCAAGATGGGATCTCATGGATACAGAAGGTTGCGGCGGTGGAATTAGGTTTCCGTGGTGCTCCTGGATGTTTTCGAGGTACGTGGATATATATAGGAGGAAGATGTAGGTCGGTTGACACTCGAGGGGCCCACGATGGTGGGGGGCGCGCCCACCCCCAGGGTGCACGTCGGGCACCCTCGTGGCCGCCTTGTTTATTGCTTGACGTCCATTCCAAGTCCCCTGGATTGCATTTGTTCCAAAAAGATCGCTCCCGAAGGTTTCATTCCGTTTGGACTCCGTTTGATATTCCTTTTCTTCGAAACACTAAAATATGCAAAAAAAAACATCAATTCGGGTTGGGCCTCCTGTTAGTAGGTTAGTCCCAAAAATGATATAAAAGTGTAAACTGAAGCCCATAAACATTCAAAACAGGTAATATCATAGCAAGGAACAATCAAAAAATATAGAACGTTGGAGACGTATCAGGGATGTCGGGACGTAGCTCAACCTAGAGGAGGGCGGCGGGAGGCGGCAACTGCCCATGTCGCGGCAGTGAGCAAGGGACGAAGGCAACCTCACCGGCTTTGTGAGAGAGAACGGCGGGGACCCTTGATCAGGACGTGCCGACAGTGGGTTTTCGCCGTCGGCGACGGCGACCGCATCTACACTAAGCATCCACCCCTTCCACCGGCGGACATGATCTGCCAGAATGTTAGAGATGTGGCCATAGTCATTTTGTGCAAGAGAGTGTGAAGAGAGCAACCCCAGCAAGCAACCGTGTAGGCTCGTCCCGCCTATGTATATAGTGGAGCGGTTTCCTTTTCTCTCCATATGAACCTATTTATATTGCGTACGTGCCACTGAATAAAAAAACTTTATTTATAAATGACGTGGCACCTACTACTCGTTCTACTATAAATCTTGCACTTGGCATCTCCAAAATATTAATATTGCGATTGGCTCTTCGCCTCTTTGGGAAGTCAAGCAATAATGGTACTGCAGTATATATCGTTCTGGCTATATGAGACTGAATGAATTGTTGCACGTCCACCACGCGGGCAAGGGTCGAGGGGCGAGGGAGAGTGCGTACTATTACGTCTGATTCAATATGGACTACATACGAAGCAAAATGAGTGAATCTACACTCTAAAATACGTCTATATATGTCTATATGCAAAATGTATTTTTTTATAGTGGCCTTGTATAAGTAAATGGATGGAATACTAAAGGACATATATTCCAAACAATATGATTATCTCTCTAACCAAGGTAGGGACGAGGAGTAAACAGAGGGAGTAGTAAAAATTTCTCCTCGTCCTGCGAACCACCGCGCGCGTGAGCGAGGGAGTGGGCGTAAGGAGTACTAGTAAGCAAGCTTCACCTCATCCTGCGAGCCTCCGCGCCCATGGGCGGGGGAGATGGCGTACTGAGCAAGCTTCTCCTCGTTCTACGAGTTGAGAGGACACATCAAAAGTACTCCAGTGTATAGAGCCTTGCCTTTAAGGTAGGCCCCATATGGTTTGCCTCTTTTTTTACATAACGCGTCAAGTCGCAATTTGTTTGTTCACCCGTGGTAGACGATCCTCCCTCCGTCAAGTGGACAACCAGTACACGTGTCAAATTACCACGTGGGCTGCCTTTTCATACAGAAATGAGCTCCACCGTGTACCCGCGCGGGTGTGGTTGGGAAAGAGACGGGAGTACGTGCGTCGTGCGTGAACCTCTTCTCTTCGTGCACCTCCCCCACCTACATGCGTGTGTGTGAGAGATATACAAACCTAGGAAGATGGTGTGTTGGTTCCTGAGGGTTTTTTGTTCGGGGGGTGTGATTTCGTGAATGTATTTGTGGGAATATGTGCCAATGACGTCTCAAACTAATTTTTGCATGCAATGTGTGTGAAATGGAGGCCTATTCATATCATATATAGAGGGACAGGGGCGGCGCTAGGGTTACTCTTGGGTCAATGGGTCTTCATGTGAATACCCATGATTTTACAAAACAGTGTTGATTTTGGCAAAAGTGTGACAATTTTCGTAAAACAACAATGATTTTGGCAAAATGAATACACATAAACACCCGGTTGCAATTTTCTGGGGCCGCCACTGTAGAGGGGGCGATCCACGAGAACAGAGAGGGAGGGGTCATAGATATCGATAGAGTCGAAGAGAGGATCAAGTGGATGGGTGCAAGAGCGGGGAGACAACCTAGAAGTTTTAGAGAGTCATTTATTTCTATTGAGTGTTTTTATAAAGTTAAAAACAAAAAAAATAGAGGGGAAATTTAAAACTTCACTAAAAGAAAATTGAAAGTGAGAGGGACGAGCATTGTGAAAGCAGGAGCTAGCCTTGAACTTTGTTCATGCCCATCGAAAATTTGTGAATCTCAAATTACAGAAACTTTTCATAAAAAATAGTTATCCCCTTGTACAATTCCATTGTATTATAAAAATAATGTGCCAAGATTTGACTTTTCGATGGGTAGATTGCTTGTTGGTTTGTGCGGTGCAAAATAGAAACTTTGGCTGTAGTGCACGATTTTACATTTTTTAATGGAACGTAAAATGGTTTTGAAACCTTCTGTACTTTATTTCTATACAAAATTTTTATTTTTCCTAATTTTCTCAGAATGTTTGGAGTACCAGAAGTATGGTGGTGTTCATATTACTACAGACTGTTCTGTTTAAGACAGATTATGTTTTTGATGCATTGTTTTGCTTGTTTTGATGAAACTATCGATTCTATCGGTGGTATAAGCCATGGAAAAATTATATTGCAGTAGCTATAATGAAAAAACAAAATATGAATTAGTTTGCAATAGTACTTATAGTAGTGATTTGCTTTATTATACTAACGGATCTTACCAAGCTTTCTGTTGAGTTTTGTGTGGATGAAGTGATCAAAGATCGAGGAGGTCTCGATATGAGAAGGAGGAGAGGCAAGAGCTCAAGCTTGGGGATGCCCAAGGCACCCCAAGTGAATATTCAAGGAGGCTCAAACATCTAAGCTTGGGGATGCCCCGAAAGGCATCCCATCTTTCTTCAACAAGTATCGATATGTTTTCGGTTTCGTTTCGTTCGCGTGATATGTGCAAATCTTGGAGCGTCTTTTGCTTTTAGTTTTAATTTTTGTTTTATGCACCATGCTGGTATGAGATAGTCCATGGTTGATTTATAGAATGCTCATTGCACTTCACTTATATCTTTTGAGTATGGCTTTATAGAATGCTTCTTGTGCTTCACTTATATCATTTGAAGTGTGGATTGCATGTTTCTCTTCACATAGAAAATCGATGTTCGTAGAATGATCTTTTGCTTCACTTATATTTGTTAGAGCATGATCTTTTGTAGAAATAATTAAACTCTCATGCTTCACTTATATCTATTTAGAGAGTCAACAGGAATTGGTCAATCGCATGGTTAGTCATAAAATCCTACATAAAACTTATGGATCACTGAATATGATATGTTTGATTCCTTCCAATAGTATTGCAATATAGAGATGATAAATATGTGGGAAGTACTAGTAAATGCTTGTGGTTAAGTAAGAATATTGGTGTTAAGGTTTGTGATTCCCGAAGCATGCACATATAGTTCCTCTCGTTATGCTATGAAAGTGGGAGCGCAATTTATCCTTGATTATCTTCCTTATGAGTGGTGGTCGGGGACGAGCAGTGGTCTTTTCCTACCAATCTAGCCTCCTAGGGGCATGCGTAGTAGTACTTTGCTTCGAGGGCTAATAAACTTTTGCAATAAGTATATGAGTTCTTTATGACTAATGTGAGTCCATGGATTATACGCACTCTTACCTTTCCGCAATTTGCTAGCCTCTACGGTACCGTGCATTGCCCTTTCTCACCTCGAGATGTGGTGGAAACTTCGCTGGTGCATAAAAATCCCGTGATATGATACGCTCTATCACACATAAGCCTTATTATATCTTCCTCAAAACAACCACCATACCTACCTATTATGGCTTTTCCATGGCATTTTGAGATATATTGCCATGCAACTTCCACCGCTTCCGTTTGATGACTTGAGCATTCACTCTCATATTCCTTTGCATGATCATATAGCTGACATAGTAGTTGTGGCTCAGCCACCGTGCATCATTTTTATACATGTTACGCTAGATCATCTGTTAGAGTCATTCATATAGAGTCATATTTTGTTATAGGTATTGAGTTGTAATTTTTATTTCTGTTGAGTTATAAGTAAATAGAAGTGTGATGATCATCATTTTTAGAGCAGTGCCCCAGTGAGGAAAGGATGATGGAGACTATGATTCCCCCACAAGTCGAGATGAGACTGTGGACATTGAGAGAGAGAGAAAAGAGAAAAAGAAAAAAAAGAAAAAAAGAAAGAAAAAAAGAAATAATAAAAGAGAGAAGGGGCTTCAAAGTAGCACCATGTCTTTCATATGGAGAGTTTCCTATGTTGTCACTTTCATATACTAGTGGAAATATTTCATTATAGGATTAGATGCACACCCACTTAGTTTTCATATAGAGGTTTCATACACTTATAGCTCTTAGTGCATTCGTTGCATGACAATCCCTACTCCTCATGTTGATATAAACTGATGGGCATGTCCATAGCCCATTGGTTATCCGCGTCGATGTGAGACTTTCTTACTTTTTGTGTTCATTATATTTACCCCTATCATCATACTCTATTCCACCCATAGTGCTATATCCATGGCTTGTGCTCATGTATTCCGTAAGGGTTGAAAAAGCTGAAGCGCGTTAAGAAGTATGAACCAATGGATCGGCTTGTCATCGGGGTTGTACATGATTTATACTTTGTGTTAAGAAGACAGAGCATGGCAAGACTATATGATTTTGTAGGGATAGCTTTATTTAGTGTTGATATTTTGAAAGACATAATTGTTTGTTGGGATGCCTGAGTATTGATATCTTTATGTCAAATTAGAGACTACTGCTTTGAATCACTTATGTCTTAATATTCATGCCATGACTAGACATACGATCAAGTTTATGTTAGGTAGCATTCCACATCAAAAATTATCTTTTTATCATTTACATACTCGAGGACAGGCAGGAATTAAGCTTGGGGATGCTGATACGTCTCCGTCGTATCTATAATTTTTGATTGTTTCATGCCAATATTATACAAGTTTTACATACTTTTGGCAACTTTTTATATGATTTATTTGGACTAACTTACTTATCCAGTGCCCAGTGTCAGTTCCTGTTTCTTGCCTGTTTTGGTATCGCAGAAAATCCATATTAAATGAAGTCCAAACGCGATGCAACTCCACGGATAATTATTTTGGAATATTTATGATTTTTAGCAGGTGGAATCAACGTAAACAGAGGCCCAAGGACACCACAACCCACCAAGGCGCGCCACCAGGCCTAGGCGCGCCCTAGTGTATCGTGCCCTCCTTGAATGTCGGTTGGAGCTATACTTCGGGTGCAATGAAGCTTATATCCGGAAAAAAATAGTGTAAAAAGATCAGAGCAATCGGAGTTACGGATCTTTGGGAATTCAAGAAACCGTGAAGGGCCAGATTTGGGGGACGCGAAACAGAAGAGGACAGAGAGACAGATACAATCTCGGAGGGGCTCTTGCCCCTCCACAACCATGGAGGCCATGGATCAGAGGGGGAACCCTCCTCCCATCTAGGGGGGAGGCCAAGGAAGAAGAAGAAGGAGGAGGGCTCTCTCCCCATCTCTCCTGGTGGTGCCGAAACGCCGCCGGGGCTAGGATCGTGACGGCGATCTACATCAACAACCTTGCTACCGTCAACACCAACTTTCTCCCCCTCTATGTAGCGGTGTAACACCTCTTCCCCCCGCTGTAATCTCTACTTAAACATGGTGCTCAAATCCATATATTATTTCCCAATGATCTATGGTTATCCTATGATGTTTGAGTAGATCTGTTTTGTCCTATGGGTTAATCGTGATCTTGGTTGGTATGATTGTATATTTTATTTATGGTGTTGTCCTATGGTGCCCTCCGTCTCGCGCAAACGTGAGGGACCCCCGTTGTAGGGTGTTGAAATATGTTCATCATTCGCTTAGGATGGGTTGCGAGAGTGACAGAAACTTAAACCCGAGTAGGTGGGGTATGATGTATGGGAGTAAAGAGGACTTGATACTTAATGCTATGGTTGGGTTTCATGACCTTATTGATCTTTAGTAGTTGCGGACGCTTGCTAGAGTTCCAATCATAAGTGCATATGATCCAAGTAGAGAAAGTATGTTAGCTCATGCCTCTCCCTCATATAAAATTACAAGAATGATTACCGACACTTGTTATTGATTGCCTAGGAACAAATGAATTTCTTGTTGACAAAAGCTATCAACTTTTATTACCTTGCAATTTATTCTTATTTTTATTCTCGTAAAGTACTCGTATTTTTATTCTCGCAAAATAGTTTCATACTTGTTTTAGGTAAAGCAAACATCAGGCGTGCATAGAGTTGTATCGGTGGTCGATAGAACTTGAGGGAATATATGTTCTACCTTTAGCTCCTCGTTGGGTTCGACACTCTTACTTAATGAAAGAGGCTACAATTGATCCCCTATACTTGTGGGTTATCACCTTGTTTCGTAACTCTTACTCGGCGTAGAAATATCCGCAACATGATAAGTTGCAGACATGTAGGTCAGTACATTGAATGTACTGGCAAGATCACAATAGAAGACAGATGAAAAGTCTATTTTGTATGCAAAATGGCTCTGGTCGCTCTAAGTCTTAGTTTTTGCATAAAAGCTTGTTTTTATTTTCCCTACAACAAAGTATTATCAAGAGTCTTCACTATAGAGTCATCTAGTATGACATGGTTCCACCAACCGATGTCCCATAGCCCATAGTTATTATTTGCCCAACAATTACTTATCAGTATGATGTTCAGAGTTCCAAGATAGATCCGATTCCAGAGGCTCAAATTGTCTGCAACAGGGGACATGGCTAATTGATTAGGTTTTACTCTGTAGAGTTTTGTGCACTTTACCCAAAGTTTCAATCCCTCCTTTTATGTTGTCGCATTCATGGTGTTTGACAAAAGGATAACCAAAACATGGTCTTTCAAGGAGTTCCCCTAAGCACTGCCAGTGCCCATCCCATCCTATTGTAGATATACATCTCGTAGCACTGGACCAGTCAGAGACACTACATTGATCAACCAAGCTAGAGCCCATAATGAGTTGTAGCTGCATAGGTAAGCTTCCCAGCATGAAGTATTCCTCCATCTCTTTGAGTCTGCGTGGAACTTTTCTCGTGAGTACTGGCCTACTCCAGCTCACTAGGCATCCACTGGGTACTCCAGGGTACATCACAACCAATTCCACCCAGTAGTGTGTACTGAATTCTTGTCTTGAGTCTTGAAGTCTTAAGTAATTGTTGTCTTGATGATGAAGGCCTTGAAGTTGTCGTCATTGATGTAGAATCCTCCTTCTCACAGCTCTCGCGGACAGTCATACCAATATGAGTCTACTATAGCATAGCGATAACATAAACAACTTTACCGAGGCTCAATAACACAGGTGTGGCTTCCTACTTCATGCTTGTACCCAACTACAAGAATCAATATAACTACTAGATTGGGAGAAGTGCCACTTTATGGTGAATGAAGGTATAGTCCTTGATCATTATATTTCTGGAAGAGGCATTGAAGTAGATAGACCTAAAGTTGATACAATTGAGAAAATGTCATGTCCTAAAGATAAGAAAGGTATAAGAATATTTCCCGGTCATGCAGGTTCCTATAGATAGTTCATTAAGGATTTCCCTAAAATTTCTAGGCCTCTTACTAATCTCTTACAAAAAGATGTTCCATTTATTTTTTATGACGATTGCGTAGAAGCCTTGGAAATACTTAAGAAAGCTTTGATTTTTGCACCTATTATTCAACCACCTGATTGTAATTTACTCTTTCATATAATGTGTGATGGTAGTGATTATGCTATTGGTGTTGTTCTTGGTCAAAGAGTCGATGAGAAATAAAATGTTACTCACTATTCCAGTAAGACCTTGGACGCTGCTCAAAGAAACTCTGCTACTACTTGAAAAACTTCTAGTAGTTGTGTTTGCTTGTGATAAGTTTAGACCTTATATTTTTTATTCTAAAGTTACTATTTATACTGATCATCCTACTATTAAATATCTTATGGATAATAAAGATGCTAAGCCTAGGTGATTAGGTGGGTATTTTTATTACAATAGTCTAATTTGCATATTGTTGATAGAAAGGAAACTAATAATCATGTTGCATATAATTTGCTAGGATGGAAAATATTCCCGATGACCCAATACATGTTAATGGTAGTTTCCTAACGAACAATTAGCTGTTATAAATGATTCGTCTTCTCGTGATAACCCTTGGTATGCAGATTATGGTAATTTCAATGTTGCTAAATATATACCACATAATTACACATACGAACAAAAGAAAAAGTTCTTATTTAACTTAAGACATTTCTTTTGGGATGACCGCACTTATATAAATAAGGAGTAGATGGTGTTATTAGACATTGTGTACCTGAGTATGAGTAGAAAAAATCACAAGGCAGTGTCACTTTGATGCATACGCGGGGACACCATGCTGGAGGATGAACTGCACACAAGGTAATGCAATCTAGCTTTAGGGAATGCCTATGAATTATTCACTTGTTATTGAACTGTTCGTGCAATATTCCCCCCCTTGTGTTTTGGAGAATGTTGTCAGAAACATGCATGGACTGAATTATTTGCTAGTGCACATAGATAAAAATAGTCCATGCAAGCCTGAGAAGAATGTTGTATTTGATGAGAAGTTCGAAGAACTTCACTGAAGATTATCTGTGTTGCAAAGAAGGGTGAGCTACATTTGAAGAAGACATGAAAATGAGAAGTTTTCTGTCCAAGGAATTGACCCCTTAAAAATTATTGCTAACGTGAAGCAATATCTATTCAGAATGTCTAAGGAAGAATGACTACAGTCGAGAGGATTGAAGGCGAAGTGAACATGTATCGTTCCTTTCATCATTCTTATTTCTCTTATTTGATTCATTGGACCTCCCTACTATTAAGAGGGGTATAGGTTCTTGAAGCTTAGTTGCGTTGTGATGCTTAGACGAAACCTATGAAAGATTGAGAGAAGTCTCTTTGTGTTTCAAATGATTCCCTATCAGTAGAAGACGTTGTTCTTTGGTGCTGCAGGAGATATCTTTAAGACCAAGGAGTTAGCATTTCTTGCTCCGCAAGGAATGTTACTGTTGTGCTAAAAAATCTGACCATTGGAAATGCGTCATTTGGCCATTGGCTGATCTGTGTGTCCAATTTGGTCTTTTCCCATCAAGGAAGACTATGGCTATAAATAGCCAACCCGCTCCAACTTTGTCCATTGTCTGCTTCGCTTAAGATTTCTGAGAAGATTGATTGAGCATCCCCTCTCAATAGGTTTGAATTTAAGATCCACCGAGGGAAAACCAAAAGCCAAAAACTTAGATAGTGGTTGAGCATCATAGTAGATCTGAGTTAGATTTCTTATGTCTATTACTCTTAAGAGCTGCGCACTCTCTATATGATAGGTGTCATCTTGAGTGACATACAGTAGTTGTCTTCACCAAGCAAAGTCTTCAGGAACCAAGAGTAATTGTGGTTCACGAAGAAGTCTATCGGAGGTTTGGAGATTGACGACAAGTATGTACCACAATCAAGTCTGATCACCTTTGGGTTGAAGGAGAATAGGATAGAGAGAGAGAGAAAGAGAGAGAGAGAGATTTGCTCCTGTGCTCAATGACAAGTCCCTCCAACCCGAAGTAGTCCTTTGGGAGAAGGGAAAATTGTTCTACCAAATCCATCTGTCGCCATCGAGCACCACTATTTCATTCTAATCTATTGCATTTCCTTCAGCAGTTTACTCTTAGTGCTTGGTATCAACAAATATCTATGATCTATTATACATGTCTTCTATTTCGTGTTTGTATCATCTATGTTGTTTAGAATCTTTTAGTTGGTTGTACTCAAGGTTGTTCGTTTGTATGTGCGAGTCCTTATTCTGGGGTGTTACTTCATCATTCAACTGAGCTATATTCTTAGTAACATCTCACAATAGTTTGCTCTTGTTACTCTCTATGTTTAGTTCATCTTGCATGCATCTCTGTCAGCACGTCCTTTCTCTTTCATATCTTTTTATTCGTATGCATTCCAGTTCATTCCTTCGTACTCTCACATGTTGCTCTATCTGTTAGCATACAACATTACCATAGCGATTGTCAAGATAGTGAGCTACCACACTCGAACTATTATAGCATCATTCCTTGAAATATTTTCTTAGCTCCATTTTATTAGTCTGCTCTTGATCTACCATCTTCTTTCCATTGTTGTGATTGGGTTCCATTCAAACTTTCGAAGAGAAACTTTGAATCTCCCATTCACCCCCTCCCCTCTGGTCAATCTACTCTCGGTCCTTCAATGAACCATTTGATGTGTGGGGTTTTCATTTCCTTCATATGGCTACACTCATATTTTAGTTGTTGTTAATTATGTTACTAACTGGGCAGAAGCTTTTCCAACTAGTAGTGTTGATCATAAGACTTCTATTAAAATGCTTAAAGAGGTTATCTTTATAAGGTTTGAAGTCCATAGATATTTAATGACTGATGGTGGTTCACATTTCATTCATGGTGCTTTCCGTAAAGTTCTAGCTAAATATAATGTGAACTAGAGAGTAGCATCACCTTATCAGCCTAACTCTAATGGGAAAGTTCAATTATTTAATATAGAAATAAAATTAATCTTGCAAAAGAATGTTAATATATCTAGAAATAATTGGACTCACAAACTTCACGATGCATTGTGTGCATATAGAACTACTTATAAAAATCATATGGGTATGTCCCCTTATAAAATGGTTTACGGAAAGGTTTGTCATTTACCTCTTCAGTTGGAACATAAAGCTTATTAGGCCATTAAAGAACTTAATTATCACTTTAAGCTTGCCGGTGAAAAGAGGTTATTTGATATTAGTTCTCTTGATGAATGGAGGACACAAGCTTGTGAAAATGTTAAACTATTCAAAGAGAAAGTTAAAAGATGGCATGATAATTTAGAAATAGGAATTTCATATTGGTGATAAAGTTCTTTTGAACAAGTCTCGTTTCAGATATTTTGCAGGTAAACTTCTCTCTAAGTGGGAAGGATCATATATCGTCGAAGAAGTTTACCGCTCTGGAGCTAGCAAGATCAATAACGCTAAAGGAAACAACCTGAAGGTGGTTAATGTGCAAAGAATTAAACATTATATCAGTTACTCCATTAACATTGATTCGGACGTTATTCAAGTATCTGAACTACATCGAAGAGACCTTCCAGAGGTATGTGATACGGTAAGTAAATCGACTCCAAAAATCCATATAATTTATGTCCATTTTGGAATATATAAAAAATTAAGAAAATAAGAAAAAACCAAGAAGGTCGACG
>NC_041385.1:189951684-189968593 GCF_002162155.2 Triticum dicoccoides | reverse complement strand
ATGCAACTTCCGACTCTATTTTCTTCCTACAGACTTGTCCTACAAGATAAAAATTCATTTCACACACACACACACACACACACATATATATATTCCACTATTTTTACATCTATATCGCAAGTTCTCCGTTGTTCTTGTTTCGAGATATTTTCTTTCAGGATCTAGATTCTCATGTCGTCATCAAGCTCGTCCAAGGACAAATTCTTTGAGAAGGTCATCAACTCCTATCTCCCGAAGGTGATGAAGAACCCTTAGACCATGGAATTTCATGAGGGAGTGCTCCCCATCTGGGACGTTCAAGGACCAAAGAAGGAGGGAGATGAGAAGGCCAGGCTGGAAGCAGTGGAGCAGGTAATTTTCACGTGCCAGAGGATGGTGAAACATGGACTTGATGCCAACCACTCCATGACACATATTTTTTGTGTCGCCATAAGTGTGGGGCACAACAAGATTGGGGAGGCCATCGACAACGACCATGTACGGATTAAAAATCTCCAAGCAAAAGTTTATGACCTGCAAAACTCAAAACTATGAGTATGAATCCAGGTTTAAAAGGATGTGCCTAGTTGTAGATTTTAGGATTCCGGAGACTTTTTTTTCTTTCTTTGATGGGGAACCTATACCGTGGAAGACGGACGACAAGGCCACCACTTAATCACCACCATCATCTAATAAGGAAACTTGAGTACACAGGTATGGGCACCACCCTTGGCTTGTTCCAAGCTTGAAGAAGAAGAAGAAGAAGAAGAAGAAGAAGAAGAAGAAGAAGAAGAAGAAGAAGAAGAAGAAGAAGAAGAAGAAGAAGAAGAAGAAGAAGAAGAAGAAGAAGAAGAAGAAGAAGAAGAGGAGGAGGAGGAGGAGGAGGAGGAGGAGGAGGAGGTTAGGGGTTCGTCGTCGCCGACGGAACTGTGTCGAGGTTAGGGGTGCGTCAGCGCCGATGGAACTGGCTCGAGGTTAGGGGAGCATCGGCACCGACGGAACCAGGTCGAGGTTAGGGGTGCGTCGACGACGACAAAACTTGGTCGAGGATCTTCTAGTCCGAGTGTTGACCGACTGGTGTCGTAGCTTAAGATGAGAATGCCCCCGAGCTGAAGGTCATGAGCGTTGGGAACTGCTTCCATTCGTGCACGAAGAAAGGATGGAAGCAGTTCGCCCGTGTTGATAACCTTCCGGGCACGTCCGCATCATAAGCTACGACATTAGCCGCACCATGCTCACAGTGAAGGTGTTTGACAGGACCACCGACGGGGCGAGGGGTTGAGGGTCTAGGGGTCAATGGTCAAGGATTTTCCGGTCCGAGTGCTGACCGGCCGGTGTCGTAGCTTAATATGAGCACGTCCTCGAGCTGAAGGTCATGAGCATGGGCGAACTTCTTACATTCGTGCACGAATAACGGATGGAAGCAGTTCACCCGCGCTGATGACCTTCAAACTATCGGCCACAACAACTTTACAACACTTGTAAAAATATCTTGATAAAAACTGCTTATTACTTTCTTCCGCTCCTCGTTGGGTTCGACACTCTTATTAATCGAAAAGACTACGATTGATCCCATATACTTATGGGTTATCACTCGCTATCCACAGGCACATTTGGACACATGTCCAACGGAACTTTTCGTGACCATATTTGATGAGCAACTCTAGCTGATTTCCTAAAAATAGAGGAGTGTCTGACCAAGTAAAGCTTGGTGGAGTATTTTACTCCACTAACTTTTGATCGGACCAAGCCAATCTCATAAAATTAGCGAAGTGAAAAGTAAATTTGTTTCACCGAAATTCTTAACCTAAATTCGACACATAATTCACATTACTACCCCCCTAAACATAGTCTAATTTAACCAAAACTTAAACTTATACCTTATACCTAAACAAAATGTTAGTCGCAATCGGACATTGCAAGGGCCAGCCAGTCTGCCCTAGACATCCCACTGGCGATGGGGTCGGGCCCTATGCCGTCATCATCGGAGTTGGGGAAGATTCTTAGCCATTCTTCAATGTCAAAGAAGTCATCGATGCCGCCTCCGCTGCCTCTGTCGTTACCTCCGTTGTCCTCCTGGTCGCTTGACTGGACGATGACCTCTGCCCGCCCGGCCGTCGCTCGCTGCTCGTACAGGCGGCACTCCGCCTCTACTAGCTCGGGGTACAGGCGGTGGAGGTCTACCATGTACATCTCATCGGCGATCTCCCGCGTGAACTGTTCCCTCGCCTCCCGATCCTCCCTTGCCTCCTGCGAGTTCACAACCTCTGGCTGAGGCGGATCGAGCAACAACATCTCACCCCACTCAAAATTCGGCTCGCGACGACGTGCAGCCGGACGGTCCAAGTATCGTACTCACAAGCGGCGGATGGGCGGCGTGGAGTGGCGGCCACATAATCCGGCCATGACTGCTGTGGTGGGGTATGGAAACGGCGGGGGAGTCGCCGACGAGGGGAATTGGGGGAGGGAAAGGGGGAGGAGGAAAGACGAGGCAGAGGTGGGTGCGGGAGCACTGGCGAAATTTCACTCCGAGCCCGAGTGGTAGTCTGGTAGAGTAGTTTTACTCCACCGAAGCGGCAAGGAGTAAAATTTAGTCTAACTGGTTGGTTTTAGAGGATCGATAGTGTTCCTCTAAAGATGCCCAAGGAGCCACTGAGGCGCCTAGACTAGTACTACTAACTATCAAGCTCTACAGTAATCGAATGGTTACAGCCATGTAGAGCAGGCGAGCAGCTGTAAAATATCGGGAGGACAAGTCAATGAGTGTAAACAGACCCACGCTTTGAGACCACAGTAGAGGCCACGTCCAATCCAACAGGGTCTGAATTTATAAAGCCATCTACTCCTAACTCCTAGCTGCATGGAAATGCACCCACCAAACGAAAACACACACACACCAAACGAATAGTACAAGGACGAGGTGGCGTCACGTGCGCGAGCAGTCGCGGACGACGACCACGACGACTATGCGCTGTACTATGTGCTTGAGTGGTTCCGGAATTACGAGTTAGAGTACAAAAAAGTGGTTCCGCGTGTGGTCTGGCGATGTGCACGTAGCAGGGATGATGAGCAGCACTTTGGTGGTGAAGGGACGGTTGGAATGACGGGTGACGTGAGGGCTCGGAGCAGGCGCGGGATGGCGCCGCACCGGCGCAACAGTAAGAGAATATACGGTGCCTGCCGTCTGCCTTCTCTCGCGAAAACTAACTTGTAGACACCTCAAATCAAAGCACAGTCCGGCCACGCTGAAGATTTGCAAGACTGAATTTCTCACAAAATGTAGCAAAAGCAACCATTTTTTCGTGAACTTTGTCGAATTTCCTAAAAAGGGGTTACTTTTAAGAAACGATGTGAATGGTTCCTATCAGATTAAGAGGCATCTCCTTCAAACCGCCCGCATACGTCCAGACGGCACGGTTTGGATGCGTTCGCCATCCAATGCAGTCATGTATCTGTCCGCCTGCCGGTCATCTGTCCGCCTGCCAATCAGAACGGATGCAAATCGCGGGGGGACGGGATGGGGGTTTGCTAGCGTCCGGACAGCTGCCATGCAAGCGTTTGACATCCCTGGCCCACTCAAAACCCTCTCTTGCGCCTTTTCCCAACAGAAGCAGTTACCCTCATTCATGTCCTCCTAGAGCGGTCGCTCAGCATTGACGTCGGTACAGAGCAGACGTGACCTCTCGCTGACACCGGCATTGAAGCGGCTCGCCGGCCGAGGGCGCCGCTTCAGCCGTCTGCGCTGAGTCACTAGTGTCCACGTTTGTTCAATTCTGGAGAAACATTGGTGGACGGGACAGGACGACTATCTACTGCACCTGCTCAATGTCCGTTCGTCCGTCTGCCGCCAGTAAATAGGCATGTCGGGCGAGAAACCAACTTCGGTGCCCACTGTCGGATTCGGGGCTCCACAGACCCACAAAGGTTCGAACTCTAGGGCATGTGCGAATAACTCAACCTCTCGAGCCCGCCAACTTGTCGTCATATAGCCTAGCCTTGACGGATTCACGTGAGCGGGGAAGAAGATGAACACAGCAGTTTACCCAGGTTCTGACCACCTTTCAGTGTAAAACTCTACTCCTGCTTTGTGGTGGATTGGCCTCACGAGGAGGTTTGAGGATGAACTAGTACAGTGGATGAACAGCCTCGTGAGGGCTATGGTGGTGAGGATGAAAAGGGTCCAATCCACTTCTATGATGGTGGCTAATCTATATTTATAGTGGCCTTGGTCCTCTTCCCCCCCAAGCGTAGGCGGGAAGGGATCCCACAGTGGCCAATTTGAAAGGGGACAAGTAGTACATCTTATTCTGAAGAAAAGTGGTCTTCGCCTGCAAAGCCACTGGCCGTGACGCAGCGGTGGGCTCGGTGATGACATCCGTCTTTGCTAAGCTCGTGGTCTTGGTCTCGTTGCACCGGAATGGAAACCTTTGGCAGATTCGTCGGGAACCCACGCTTGCCCTTGCCTCCTTAGCACCAAAGAGGAAACTGCCTCCTTTGCGCCTACTGGCGCCCGCTTGGCCTTGGTCGCCATGGCTTGCGTCATGGCAGCCTCGTGAGGCTAGGTACCTACATAGAAATCTCCACTCCTCAGGAGGCAGCCTGGGAAGGCCGCTCCTTCTGGAGGTCTTGTTGTCGTCCGTCTCGCGAGGCCAGGGGGCCCTCGCGAGGGTCTTGTCTCGGTACTGTAGATGGGTCGTACCAGGCCGTCGAGCGAGCCACGCTGGGGGCCGCGGGCAGGCAAGTCTGGGTACCCTGGTTCCCAGAACGCCGATAGTAGCCCTCGGTCCCAAGGCACACTCGGGCTTGGCTTCGAGGCGACGCCAAGGGGTAAAGGGCGGAGTGCGCGAGCCCCAATCACATGCGGGCCAGGCTGACGCATGGCGCTCGAAGTGGGGTAGACGACTCCGCTCCCCCACGCCGTCTCGGCAACCGCTCCAAGTTGGTAAAAAGGTCAGCGTACGCCTGCAGAACCATCATCACCCTCCCGCGCGCCTGCCGTCTGCTCCTTCCCCTCCTCGCAAACTTGTGTCCCCTTTGCCAGATTTCGCGCCGGCTCCCATCCACCTCGCTGTCATGGCTCCCAGGAAGAAGAAGGGTAAGACCTCGGTGGCAGCGGAGCCCTCGCCGGGTCTAGAACCAGCGTTGGGCCGGTCCACCATGATCAACCGCAAGGGGCTGGATAAGGTTCGGCATGCAATCGCCACTGATTCCAATGAGTGGAAGGCGACGAAGATCTAGCCTGCCTCCCAGACTTCAGCCGACATGGAGGCCACCACCATCCCCCTCCATCTTCATGCTATCTTCTCCGGCCTGCTGCCACCATTCTTAGATTTCTTTAACGTTGTGCTGACGCACTACTAGATCCATGCGCTGCACCTCGACCCCGAATCCATTGTTCTTCTTTCCGCCTTCGCATTCTTGCGTGAAGCCTTCGTGGGTCTCGCCCCGTTCGTGGCTCTTCTCCGCCACTTCTTCTACCTTTAGATAATCGCCAGCGGGCAATGCTTGGGATGCATGTCGCTCCGTGCTGCGGGGGCTCCTGCAGGCTCCTGCATCGAGACGGTGCTCCACCGGGACGTGAAGTGGTTCCGAAAGCAATGGGTGTACGTCGACGCCGCCACGTATAGCCCCTTGCTCCTGATCCCGTCGGCGCCGGCGAAACCGAGCTCTGGCTGGGAGCAGGCGGAGGTCGCTGACCCGCGGCTTGCGTGAGTCTTGACTAGGCCAGCCAAGCCGAAGGAGGCGGGGGTGACGATGGCGATGGTGGTGAGGGAATTCGTTCAGCGGCGCATCGCCCCACTCCAGCGCCACTCTCGCCCAATGTGGGCCTTCATTGGCCCTGAGGATACCATGAGGCTTCAGGTGCCTTCCCTCTCCTCCAGCACACTGCGCGGGGTGCTCCTCCTCCTGACTGGCGAGGTGCTCGCCGCGCTTCCTCCGGAAGGGCGTCCCTTGTACAACTACCCGAATGGGAGGGCCTTAGCTAAGAGGATGCCCTTCTTCGATGAGTGGGGGCTGCTTCTCGAGGGCCACATAGGGCCTCGCGACAACCCCTGCTTGTGATCCCAGTGCCCATGGGTCCTGAGGCGCGTGCTCCCGTGGTGATCGTGGGGGGGAGGCATGCCATGCGCCCCCACGCATCCGTCTTTATTCCTTCGAGCGGAGAGGAAGGCACCTAGCCCGAGGCCACCGCCGCCAATGTCACAGTGGGAGGCCATGCGCCAGGCTCCAGCGTGCTGTCCTCTAGCCCTGGCCCGTCCCAAAGGAGGAAGGAGTCTGACAGCTGTCGCAACCCTTTTCCGAGGGCCCTGAAGAGGAGGAAGTGGGTCACCATGGACGAGTAAGCACCTGGATTTCCTTGATTCCCGCGCGTCATGCTTTTCTGGCTCTTGTTCCATAGGTGCACCCTTGGCAAAGGGAAGAGCGTGCCCACGACGCCTCCTCCGTAGGGCACTGGTCCTGTCATGACCCCGTGCCTCATGAGCCGCGTGATCGTGCGCACGGATGTGCCTGCGTGCGAGTCGAAGCCAACCCTCGGGGGCCTTGGGCCCATGCTCCTAGCGTCTTTCTTCATGGACAGCCTCCATACTACATGGGTAGTGCCAAGGGTTCCCGCTGGTTCTTGCTGGTGGCTAGGCGACCCGCGCAATGGCACCATCTTCAACCAGCGCGGCGAGCCAGCGCCAAGCCCCGTATCTGGCCGGGGAAGCTGACAAAGGAGCTCAAGCCCTCAGGCCCCCACCAAAGATGGGCGAATCTTCGCACACCTCCCCTACTAATCGAGGCGCGGGGGAAACCCCCGGCCAGGCGCTGGAGCTCACATGCGGGCGCAGCGCCGTTCGGCATGGCCTTCTTTAGGAGGCGACGAAGGCGCTTGGCTGCCTTGGGGTGGAGCTTGGTGACATTGACATGCGTCTCGAGGCAGAGCGCCTACGCCTGGCGTGTGAATGGCGCCAGCTTGGAGTCGCCATCAACTTTGGTCATTTGTAGCGCGAGCACGCTCGCATGCCGCGGCAAGGGAGGCTCGCGATCGCACCCTAGAGGAGGCCCGAGCTGCGGATCGCTAGCACGGGGCAGCAGAGGGGCGCAAGAAGGAGCTTCAAGCTTCAAACGCTTCCCTTGAATGGTAGGTCCAGGCGCTCAAGGCTGCCCTCACTGCATCGGCAGACGGGGCGCTTATAGGCGAGACGAGGCTCCGGACACTCGAGGACACGCTAGTGCTGGAGGTGCTGGAGCAAAGCCTGGAGCACAAACGGCTGGAGGTGATGGAGCGCTAGGTGGCCGCCGATGAGGACGCCCTTGCCTCCTGGGAGGCGGCGATCCATAAGGACACCAACAAGAAGGTGGCGGGAGTCCGCAAGGCCCTCGCGAAAGAATACCGCCAGAAACTGGAGCACCAGGAGGCTCGCTTCTGCACGCGGCACGGCGAGCTGAAGGGCGAAGCCAACGGCCTCAACGGGGAGCTAGCCGTGGCGGAGCTGCATGAGAAAGCCGCGGTAGATGCTTAGCTCGTTGCCGAGGCTGAGCTGGCCTTCATCTATAAGCATGCGGAAGGTGGTTCCTCCCTCGTGGAGAAAGCCTCAGACGAGGCGAGCCGAGCTCAGGTGCTGCAGCACGAGCGCTCCCAGATGTTCCAGACCCATGGGCATAGGTCCAACCGGGCCTTGGGCGGCATTTGCGACAAGAACATCTCCAACCCGCTTGTTGCTGATGACGCCGGTTACCTCGGCTTCTTGACCATGGTCGTGGAGTGCCTCGAAGGTGGGGCCGAGAGGGGTGCGCCAACTCGTTGAGGATAGGAGCCGCAACCTTCTTGCATGTGCGTTCTCGTGTGTGTTCAGCCACCTCCTCCGCTTTGATCCTGACTTTGACTTCGACGCTGCGATAGCCCCCGTTCCCGGAGCGATCCACTGTGCCTTGGCGGGATGGGTGGCGGATCATGTGGACGACTTGATCACGGAGCTTGCTCCTGCCAGTGATGTGGGTCCACTTGTGATTGAGGAACATGGGGCTGATGATGATGGTGGCGGTGGCAACGAGTCTCCTTAGGCTACCTTTCCCTGTCTCCTGTTAAGATTTTGTATGTGACCCCGCGGGGGTGTGAAAGCATTTTTAGAAAGTACTTGTTTATACTGTATAGAGTAGCGTTGTACTCCCCTACGTCGCCTTCCCTTACTTTTCGTGCGCCGCAGCAGCCCCTGAGCTGGGGTGAATCATTATCATTACACCGGGTCGTGGTGCCCGGGCAAAGCCGAGAGGTGGACGCTTGTCGTAGGCCTCGGGCCAGGTGTACCCGCTGACTCCATGCGTACCCGCATGCTCGCTTGAGAGTATCGCACGAGGACTCAGCCGCCAAAGTCTTGGCGAGGTGTGGGCGTGAGTGAGCCGCCTCAGGACTGACCCGAGCATGCGCGCCGTGCCCAGCCCCCACTCGCGGGGTACTCGAGTGGGAGAGAAACCGGCTATCGCCAGCCATACCTTAAAACAGAGATCAAATGAAAATTGTTGCAAGAGAAGAAAAAAATTCCCGCCCCTTTTTCTTTTAGAACAAAGGCGCAAGGGTTCCAAATTTCAATCCAAAAGATGGCAAATTTGGGTACAGAAGAGAGCGAAAAAACCATCGCATCTGGCACCTATGCTAGTCTTCCCACCAGCGCGGAGCATGGGCTTCCACTGGGTGTGGGCATAGTCATTGGGAGACCGTGTCATCCGCCAGCGCGGAGCATGGAGCTTCCACTGGATGTGGGCATAGTCGTTGTAAGACCGTGTCGTCCGCCAGCGCGGAGCATGGGGATTCCACTAAGACGTCAGTGGGAGCCCCCGGGAGGCTCAGTGGTAGCGCTCCGGAGACTCCGGGGCGTGTACAACCCCACTCATTATTACGTGAGAGTGTCACGGGCAGAGACTTGGGGAAGCATAAGGAGGTCGCCTGCTTCCCAGTCGGGGACCCCACCCCTTGCCCTAGAATGCGCACCGGCGAACCCGAGCACTGGCAGCCTTGGGCGGGGTCTCCCGACCAGCGACAGTCAGCGGGCGGTGCAACATGCCACCATATTGGCCGCAGGTCGCTTGATGGGCTCGTGATGGCCGCTTCCGGGCTCCTCCTGAGCCCTTTTGGCCTTGGGCACGCGACATCAAGCGGTCGCGGCTTAGTTGGCTGCAGGCCCTCGTGAGGCTCCCTGGCCTCGCAGCCCACAAGCCCCAGGGGCCCTATCCTGGTCCGTGGTGCCACCTCGCCGGGTGTGCCTTGCCGTGCTTAGTCTGGCTGTCGTCTCATGGACATGCCACGAGACATAGGTCTCTTGTGCTCCAAGGTTAGCAGAAATATGTTTTGAAAGTATTTGTCTCAGCAGTCAAGGCCCTGCTTGCAGCCCCCGGGCTTCGAGAGGCCTTCACGATCTCGAGGGCTATACCAGCGAAGGCCTGCCTTCTGCCAACCCATGGGTTCTTCAGACTTTCCATTCACCACCCTACTGTCGTGTCGTGATGGCCAAGAGGCGTCCCGCCATAGCGCCTCATGCTAGGGGGCCGTTTACCCTGCCTGAAGCTCAGGGGTGCGTCTCCTGAGCCTGGGAGCAGATCTTGTTCCCGCCCGGTCCTCCGGGTCCTCTCCCTGTGCAGACGCATAAAGAGCGTGTCCGAGACTGCAGCAAGGGTCGAGACACGGGCGGGGGGCAAAGGGGGTCTGTAGCCCCACAAGCGACGTCGAGAAGTTCGGCAACCCGGTCAAGCCAAGCGGCGTGGTCGTCCTCTGCAAGGCGGTAACATAGTAATTCAGCCGCAAGGGAGCGCGGCTTGCACGCCCGTCAGCCCCCGGCGAGTGCGAAGGGGCGGATCCGTGGCGGTGCCGATCGAGTTCGTGGTGATGACCCACAAGTATAGAGGATCAATCATAGTCCTTTCGATAAGTAAGAGTGTCGAACCCAACGAGGAGCAGAAGGAAATGACAAGCAGTTTTCAGCAAGGTAATATCTGCAAGCACTGAAATTATAAGTAATGAGTAGTTTGATAGAAAGATAATTTGTAACGAGCTAGTAACGGTAATGGTAACAAAAGTGCAGAAAGGTAGCCCAATCCTTTTGAGGCAAAGGACAGGCCAAAACGGTCTATTATGATAAGCAAAGTGTTCTTGAGGGTACACAGGAATTTCATCTAGTCACTTTCATCATGTTAGTTTGATTTGTGTTCGCTACATTGATAATTTGTTATGTGGGTGGACCGTTGCTTAGGTGTTGTTCTTACTTGAACAAACCTCCTACTTATGGTTAACACCCTCGCAAGCTTCCGCAACTACGAGAAAAGTATTAAGAATAAATCTAACCATAGCATTAAACTTTTGGATCCAAATCAGCCCCTTACAGAATAGCGCATAAACTAGGGTTTAAGCCTATATCACTCTCGCAACCCATCATCTAAAAACTACTCCACAATGAATTCCCTTAGGCCCAAATATGGTGAAGTGTCATGTAGCCAATGTTCACATGACACCACTAAGGGAACCGCAACATACATACTATCAAAATATCGAACACATATCAAGTTCACATGATTATTTGCAACAAGATTTCTCCCGTGACCTGAATAACAAAAGTAACTACTCACAAATGGTAATCATGCTCAAGATTATACGGGTATTAAATAGCATAATGGATCTGAACACATAATCTTCCACCAAATAAACCATATAGTAATCAACTACAAGATGTAATCGACACTACTAGTCACCCACAAGTACCAATCTATAGTTTCGGTACCAAGATTGAACACAAGGATGAACTAGGGTTTGAGAGGAGATGGTGTTGATGGAGATTGCCTTCCCAAATATTGGAGAGTTGTTGGTGATGATGATGACGATGATTTCCCCCTCCGAGAGGGAAGTTCCCCCGGCGGAGTCGCTCCGCCGGAGGGCAAAAGTGCTCCTGCCCATGTTCCGCCTCGAGATGGTGGCTCTTCATCCCAAAAGCCCCCCCCTATTTTTTCTAGGTCAAAATCACTTATATACCAGAAGATGGGCACCGGAGGTGGGCCAAGGAGGGTAGCCCACAAGGGCGCGCCTGGGCTCCCTGGCGCGCCCAGGTTGGTTGTGCCCACCTGGTGGGGCCCCTCTTGTAATTATTTGCCCAATAATTCTTATTTATTCCATACAAATTCCTCGTGCAGTTTCAACTCATTTGGAGTTGTGCAGAATAGGTAGCCTGACGTTTCTTTTTCACGTCCCGAATTCCAGCTACCAGTATTCTCCCTCTTTGGGTGAACCTTGCATATTATGAGAGAAAAGGCATTAGAATTACTCCAAAAAACATTATTATGCATAAAAACATCATAAACAACAGTAGGAAAACCTGATACAAAATGGGCGTATCAACTCCCCTAAGCTTAGACCCCGCTTGTCCTCAAGTGAAAACCGAAATCTAAAAACATGTACACATGCTTAGAGAGAGAGAGAGAGAGAGAGAGAGAGAGAGAGAGAGAGAGAGAGGCGTCGATAAAAACAAAATACGGACATAGAAGCATCATGTATATTATTATAACAGCAACAAACTTTAACATAAAACTTTATCATAGAACTTTTTACCATAGACTTCTCATGAACAAGTAACAATTCATCACAACATCGAAGTATAAAGCATAAACTCTATTGAAAATCAACAAACTATGTTCTCAGTCAACTTTGCAACTACAATTCATCATCTTTTTAGGAAGAGTCATGTATCGGAGACATTTTGGCAAGTCCACATACTCAACCATCATATAGTCTTCTATTGCTAACACTCACCGCATACACATGAACAAAATGTTTCAACCGGACACAAAGAAAGATAGGAGCATATAGTTTCGCCTCCCAACATACTAACCTCAAGGGTGATGTCAACAATAATAACTTATGCTACCCATATCCAACTGGATATACGTGCCTAGATCTTTCCTCACCACATGATGCTTGACAAAAGAGAAAATAAAAAGGAATAGAGAGAAGAACTTTGACACTTGCATAAAAGTAAATACATAAAAGTAAAAGATAGGCCCTTCGCAGAGGGAAGCAGAGGTTGCCATGCACTTTTTTATTTGTATGCTCAATCCCTTAGTGCAAAAGAATGTCACGTTATATTGCCCTTATGATAGCTACCTTTATTATGCAGTCCGTCGCTTTTATTCTTTGCCATCACAAGTTCGTACAACTCTCAATTTTCTCTTAATCTAAATGATCTAACACTTTTAGAAGCAATTTTTATTGCCTTATTGCACCGATGAAAACTTACTTGAAGAATCTTACTCAATCCTTAGGTAGGTATGGTGGACTCTCCAAAATAAGATTTGGGTTTAAGGGTTTTTGGATGCACAAGTAGTATCTCTACTTGGTGCGGAATTTTTGGCCAGCAAAGATGGGGGGTAAGCACTACATGTTGAAGGATCTATGACAATATAACGTCTATGTGAATGTGAACAAACATAAATTATTATGTTGTCTTCCTTGTCCAACATCAACAATTTTGGCATATAATATTTTGATGGGGGCTCACAATCACAAAAGATATCCAAGATAGTATATTTGCATGTGAATCTTCTCTTCCCTTATTAATTCTTTCATGAATTGCATCATTGACCAATGCTATGTTTGCAAATCTCCAATAGTTTTTTCTACTTATACTCTTCCCTTTGTGATGTCATTACTTGCACTAGTACAACGAGGTGCTATTGTCAGATTCCGGGCTCCAAAGACCCAAGAAAGGTTCGAACTCAGGGGCATTCGCAAAGAACTCAAACTCTCAAGCCGATCCACTCGCTGCTCTCACGGCATAGCTCGATGAACAGGAAGGAAATGGAAACGGCAGTTTACCAAGGTTTGGACCACCTTATGGTGTAAAACCCTACTCCTGCTTTGTTGTGGATTAGCCTCGCGGGGGCTGTGGATGAACTACTACAAGGGGAAGAACAGCCTCAGGAGGCTTGTTCTTGTGATGAGCTCTAGGGATTCGGTCTCGAGGGGTCCGATCTCTCAAGGACTCAATCCCTTTCTATGGTGGTAGCCAGGCTATATTTATAGTGGCCTCTGTTCTCTTCCCTCGAAACTTAGGCGGAAAGGGATCCCACAGTGGCCAATTTCGAGAGGGGACAAGTAGTACATCTTATCCTGACGAAAGGTGGTCTTTGCCTGTAAAGCTTCTAGTCGTGATGTCGTGGTGGGCTCAACGATGACATCCATCCTGCCGTTCTGGCGGTCCTGGTCTTATTGCATGCAAACGACAACCTTTGGCTGATTCCTTGGGACTCTGCACCTGCGCTTACCTCCTTAGCACCAAAGAGGAAACCTGCCGCTCTGCGCCCACTGCCATGTGCCTGGCCCCGGTTGTCACAACTGATGTCACCTTAGCCTCATGAGGTGAGGCCTTGCGTAGAAATCTCCGCTCCTCAGGAGGCCGCACGGGGAGACCGCTCCTTCAGGAGGTCTTTATGTCGTCTGCCTCACGAGGCTTGGCCCCTCGCTAGGGTCTTGTCTTGTCGCGGTCGAAGATGGGCCATACCAGGCCGTCCTTGGAGCCACATCGTGGGCCATAGGCAGGCAAATCTGCGTACCCTGGTTCCCAGAACACCGACAGTAGCCCCCGGTCCCAAGGCGCGCTCGCACTTGGCTTCAAGGCGAAGCCAAAGGACAAGTGTGGAGCACCGCTGGCTCCAATCGCCTGCGGACCGAGTCGACGCATGGCGCTTGATAAGACATGGGCGCCTCCGCTTCCCCATGCTGTCTCGGCAACCGCCTGACTTGACAACTACCTGCTGCATGCACAGGAATCCATCATTACTCGAGATCGTGGGAGGCCGGCGATTAACCTCCCCTTGGCTATAAATGCGAGAGCCGACGGAGCCCCTGCCCATCTTCGTCTTCTCGCTTCTCCTTCTTCCCGCTCCATCGCCCCGCTAGAGCATCCATGGCACCGACGACAAGGTTTTCCGTCGCGGAGAAAGGGAAGGCCCCCAACGAGGGACCGGACTCGCCCCGCCCAAGAGGGGCCGCGGACGCCACCGCAAGTATGTCGTGATGCCGGTAGCGGCTCCCCATGGGCGTGGGCATCCTCCCTCAAAGGCTGGCGCTGCCTCCAATGGTCTTGGGGGCACGTCCTCCTATGATGGAAGCCGTCGCGGTCAGGGAAGCCGCTGTGAGGAGGCGAGGCGCATGGTGGCCATCTGGACACCAAGGCCATGATCCCACTCAGCCGACGCTCCCCTGGAGTTTGTGGTGTGGGCGGAGAGGCCCGCACGTGCCTGGCTCTGGCTCCCGCGCTTCTTCACGAGCGCGCTGCCGGCCGGGCAACCTGGTGGCTTCTGGCTTCAGGCCGATGGCTACTACAAGGCCTCATGGGTGGAGGCCTAGGTCACGGCCGCCGGCAACGTGGTCCTGAACCACGGGTGGCAGTCATTTGCCCGCACACATGACGAGCGCGGGAGATGCACCCTCCACTTCAGGTACGATGGCGTCATGACCCTCTACATGTGGATATTCGGGGAAGACAGCCCGCGCATAGGGTGCTGCCCGGAGAGCGACAACGACGATGACGATGGTGATGATGATGGCAGACGGAGAGGCGGTGTCGCCTTTCGTGATGAACTCGCCCTTGGCGATGGTCGTGCTGCCTCCAGCAGTGGCGGCTTCTCCTCCATGGAAAGCTCCAGCAACGACGACTCCGAAGAGCCGCCACATCGCGGAGCCTAGACCGAGACGGGAGACGAGCTGCGCCACCACCACGCCCTGTTGAAGTGGGAGGAAGGCCTGGCATCAGGAGCTGCCGTCATCGCGTATGTGCTTTTGTTCCTTTCTTTCTGCTGCAAAAAACAAGAAGTAGGAGGCGCGTAATGGACTATGGCACTTGCGCCATTATGTTATTGTTTCTATGATTCCTGATGCTCGTGTTGCTATGGATTGTGATTGTAATAACTTAGTTTAGGGTTCGTGTGATAAACTTGCGTGTCGAGGGAGCGCTTCTTGTCGAGAGGTGACCCGGGGTCACCAGGCCTCAGGAGGGCGGGTGGGGGTCCTTGCAGTTGTAGGACTAGAAGGCCCCAGAGGGGCTGTGCCCGCGAGCTTGTTCGAGAGCGTCGCGTGAGGACAGATATTCCACAAGGCCAGGGACTAAGGCTTTGGCGAGGTGTGTTCGCGGGCAAGCTCGAAGCGCACACACCTGCCCAGTCCCCACGCGTAGGACGTGCGAGGACGAGCGACAGGCAACTGCCACTCCTCCTGAGGCAAGGCCTGAGAGAACGAACGAGGCAAGAAGAAAAATTCCCAACCCTCAAAAAGAGACGGTGAAACTCCAAATTCCATTCAAGAAGTCGCAAACCAGATACATAAAGCAATCAAAAGAACAGCCACATCCGACACCTAAGCTAGTCTTATCACTAGTGCGGAGCTAAGTGCTGCCACTAGGACGTGGGTCGGAGCCCCCGTGAGGCCCAAGGGCGATGCTCAAGATACTCCGGGGTGTGTACAACCCCAACTCATTATTACGTGAGAGTGTCACAAGCGAAGACCTTCACAGGGGCGGATCCTTCTTTACGGGTAGAACTTCCGGAGGTGCTGATGTTCCAGGCATTCTGGATGGGGACCCGGTCCTGCATCTCTTGGCACGCGGCGCCAGGCTTTGAGACACGGGCGATCCTGAACGGGCCCTCCCACATGGGGGAGAGCTTGTGAAGCCCTTCCCTGGAGAGCACCTGCCTCAGGATGAGGTCACCCACCTCGAGGGTCCTGGAACAAATGTTGCAGCAGTGCTACCGCCGCAGCGTCTGCTGGTACCTCGCAGCTCAGAGTGAGGCTTGACGACGGCGTTCCTCCCCCAACACGAGGTCCATCCCCATGAGGCGTCCTGACGCGCCTCGTCGAATGCCAGGACCCATGGGGAGCGATGCCTGATGATACGTCTCTATAGTATCTACTTTTCCTAACGCTTTTCCTCTTGTTTTGGACTCTAATTTGCATGATTTGAATGAAACTAACCCAAACTGATGTTGTTTTGAGCAGAACTACCACGGTGTTGTTTTTGTGTAGAAATAAAAGTTCTCGGAATGGAACAAAACTTTGCGAGGATTTTTATACAATAAAAGAGAATTTCTAGAGCCAAGAACCATTGGAGGGGGGCACCTGGGTGGGCAGAACCCACCAGGGTGCGCCCAGGTGGGTTGTCCCCACCTAGTGGCCCCGCAGACCCTGAAATCAACGCTATAAAATCCTATATTTCTAGAAAAAAATCAGGGAGAAAGAATTATCGTGTTTCACAAGACGGAGCCGCCGCTGTCTATTGTTCTTCATCAGGAGGCTAGATCTAGAGTCCATTCGGGGCTCCGGCGTGGGGGATCTTCGATCTTCGTCATCACCAATACTTCTCGATCACCAATTCCATGATGCTCCCCACCACGAGTGAGTAATTCCTTCATAGGCTCGCTGGTCGATGAGGAGTTGGATGATATTCATCATGTAATCGAATTAGTTTTGTTAGGGTATGATCCCTGGTATCCATTATGTTCTGAGATTGATGTTGCTATGACTTTGCCATCCTTAATGCTTGTCACTTTGGGCCCAGGTGCCATCATTTCAGATCTGAATCGTTTATGTTATCACCATTATATCCATGTTCTAGATCCGATCTTGCAAGTTATAGTCACCTACTACGTGTTATGATCCGGCAAACCCGGAGTGACGATAGTCGGGACCACTCCCGGTGATGAACGTAGTTTGAGGAGTTCACATATTCACCGTGTGTTAATGCTTTGTTCCGGTTCTCTATTAAAAGGAGGCCTTAATATCCCTTAGATTCCAATAGGAACCCGCTGCCACGGGAGGGTAGGACCACTACTAGAAAAACCGCTACTAATGGCGCACCTAATTTGGCCATTAATGGCGCATCACCGGTGCGCCATTACTAGCATGCCATTAGTA
>NC_041385.1:189936011-189950459 GCF_002162155.2 Triticum dicoccoides | reverse complement strand
GGGAGGGGGGGGAGGGGAGGAGGGAGGAGGGAGGAGGGAGAAGGAGGTTGCCGGAGAGGAGGGAGAAGAAACCATGAGGGGAGGGGAGGGGAGGGGAGGGTGTAACACCCCGGTGTAATGATGCTACAGTAACCCCTGGGGTTAAGTTAATCTTTTTGCTAAACATGTGCCTGATCATTATTGTCTCATGTTCTTTCACATTCCAGTTGAATTCAAATTCTAATTTTGTCTGAAATTCAAAATGCTCAGACATGAAAACAAAAATGTTCATCATGTGCAGAATAATCCACAACTAATTTTGGTGGTGAACCAACAATTTTGCAAAAGGGTTTGAGTGGCCTAAGCTACTTCAAACAGTGGCCTAAGAAATAAATTAAATGCCTTTTTAATTTATGGAAATGGCAAACTATTTCTAAAGCCTCACAATCTATTTGGGCAGTGCCTAATAATTCTTTGAGATTATTTTGGCCAATGGCATAATTTTTTTTGCAAAGTCTTTATTGGCTAAAAGAAAAAGAAAAGAAAAGGCTAAAGCTGTTTAAAAAAAAAGGGGGAAAAGAAGAGGGGGAGGGAGAGCCCCTGGCCTCCCCTTGGGCTTCGGCCCATCCCAGCAGGCCGACCCACCTCACCAGCCTGGCCGGCCCAGCTCCCCGAAGCGCGCCCCCCCCCTTCCTGTTCCCCTGGTGCGCGCCGCAACAGGGGCGCGACGCCGCCCGACCACCTCGCCGGCAACGCCGCGGGTGGGTAAGGGCCCCTCCCCTCGACGCCTCGACCTCCTCCCCACCTACCTCCACCCACTCCCCTGCTCGCCCCCTCCGCCTCTCCCACTCCCCTCCGGATTCCCCCTCGAGCTTTCCCCTCTCTCGGACCCGAGCGTGCTCGCCGCCGCGCCTCGACTGTCCTCGCGGCCACCGAGCCCCATTCGCCTCGCCATCAAGCCCATCGTCTCCGCCGCCGTCGTCTACCCAGTCCCCATCCGTGAGCGCGAGCCGGGAGCCACTACGGGGAGCGGATCGAGCAGCCCCCTTTCTCCTCTGTCGCCGGTGACCGCCGTCATCTCCGGCCACCTCTGCGCTCCTAAGCTGTCGCAGGCTTTTCGTAGCCGCCCGGTGAGCTCCTCCCTCCCTCCTTTCTTCTCCTCGCACCGCTTCGCCCTCCCTAGCTCACTCGCCGCAGCTGCAGTAGCTCACCGCCGCCTAGACCCGCAGTCGTCGTGGCCACGCTCACCGTCGAGCTCAACCGAGCACTGCACCGTGCCCAGCACGCTCCGAGCAGCCTGACACACATGCCAGTTGCCCCTGTCGTGCCCTACTTCGACGAGCTCGAGCTCGCCCGAGCTCCGGCGTCCGTCGCGGTCGACGCCACCGTCGACACCGTCCATCCCAGCCTCGGCTGAGACCTCGAATGGGTGCGCCCGACCCCCTGCTTTTGAACGCGCTGCCCCATGCTGCTTTTGAGCGCCCGTAGCCCCGTCCCCGATGATGCCCGAAGCCAACCGCCGCCCACGCTCACCGCTGGCGCCGATTCCGGCCAAGTCCGGTGATGCTACGGCCACCACTGGACGCGGCGCGGAGAGCTCGTTCGTATGAGCCTAGCCCCGCTCCTCCCCGAGCCCTGTACGCGTTTTCCGGCGAGGTCCGGCGCCCCTCCGCCGCGGAAACGCTCACCGGAGCTCCCCAACGCCGGCGCCGACGTGGCACACCTGGGCCCCGCCTCTGGGTCACTGCCCGTGGGCCCCCTGGCCCCAGTTGACCACGTTGACCGTGGTCAACTGTGCTGACTGGGCACACAGTGTCTCTGACACGCGGGCCCCATCGCGTATTTTGTTAAAAAAAACGTTTTTTTTTAAATAAAAATGATTAATTAAAACGTTAGTTAAATTAGTTAGTTAGTTAGTACTAACCAGTCACTGACTGCTGGGGCCCACGCCCCCTAACTAACCCTGTTAGCTTAGTTAAGCCTCTGTTAGACAGAGAGGCTGACAGGTGGGTCCCACCTGTCAGTTTGACTGGTCAGCAGAGCTGACGCAATGCTGACGTCACTACTGACGCAATAAACCTTTTCTGCTTTTAAAATAATTCAGAAATTGGTTTAAACTTTGAAAATCCGTAACTTTTAAACCGTAACTCCGATGAAAATGTTTTCTATATGAAAGTTGCTCAGAAAAATCCAACAAATCCGAATACGCGGTCCGTTCATCTGTCACATGCCCCTAGCATGCTGAACATGGAACTTTCCCCCCTCCGGTCATCTGTCTGACACAGGTCCGGAACCGGGAACACCTTCCCGGTTGTTTTCCCCCTTCACCTATAACGTCTAGGACCGCGTTAGAGCACGCTTAGCGCTACGTATCGTCATGTCTTGCTTAGTGTTACCTCTGTTTGCTATGTATTTACTGTTTCTTCCCCCTCTTCTCTCCGGTAGGCCCCGAGGCCGCTGATGCCCCGGTGATCGACTACGTCGTTGACAACGACCCCTCCTTGCCAGAGCAACCAGGCAAGCCCCCCCTTTGATCATTCCGATATCGCCCATTCCATTCTCTCATGCTTGCATTAGATTTTGCTACTGTTATTGTATGCTCCTATTCTGATGCATAGCCTGCTTTTGTACCTGTTATTGTACCTTACCTGCTTATCCTAATCTGCTTAGTATAGGTTGGTTAGTGATCCATCAGTGACCCCCACCTTGTCCTTGTTGCCCCTGCTTCATCATTGAAGACCCGATCAACGGGATCGAAGACCAGGCCCCGACACCGCACATTCACTTTCCCCTTAGTTGCTCGACACTACTGGGTTACTAACGAGTGCCGAGGGTGAGACCTCTACAACACTTCTGATATTAACCCTGAAGTGTAGCTATTCGGTCGTGGTCATCGAGGGTGATTTCCTCTTTAACCACTTCCGATACGACTCTGTCGTGCAACCCCTCAAGTGTGAACCTCGAGGGTGATTCCTCTACGTTCACCTTGATGATTACATTGAGTGGAAACCACCGAGGGTGATTCCTTGGGTTTTCCTCTTGATGTTTGGACACACGGCTACTTGGACTTTACAACTGTTACTTGGAAAGTGATGTGGAGACGGGTTGACCTGGAAGGTGCCCGTGAGATAATTACGAGGCGTGGCCGGGCATTCTTAGCCCTTGCCGCAAGTCCTCGAGACGGGGCAACGGGGTCACTTCTTTCGTGAGTCTCTGCTTGTTACCGCGCGTTCCTAATCCACTACGATTTGGATATTTGATCCGAGGGGCCTCTGGCCTGATAGCACTAACCATCACGTGGGCATAGTATGGGCGTTCTGCGTCGTATACATCAGCCAAAGCTTAATAGACGTCAGCGACGGAGCGGCGCGCGCCGGGTTGGACTGGTAAGCTCCTGCCTTTTTGGGGAGGTAGCTAGGTCTGCTCACCGGCCGCGTACGCAACGTGCAGGAGTTTCCGGGGAGATGGCCCATGACCCCTGGGGGCATAGGTTTAGTCCGGCGTGCTGACCTCTCTGTTAAGTCTAGGTCGGGTTGCGGCGTATTGTTTGGCCGAGGCCGGGCATGACCCTGGAAAGTGTGTCCAGCCGGAGTTAAGCGAGCGTGGTGGGTAAGTTGGTGCACCCCTGCAGGGAAGAAAACATCTATCGATAGCCTGTCCTACGGTAACGGACACTTGGAGTTGTATCCCGATCGATACAACTAGAACTGGATACTTGTGATGAGAACTGGATGGTGATGAGGTTTTGATTGTGATGATAACTGGATAGTATGGCTCTGGGATTGCTTTCTCGCAGGGAGTCGAGAAAGGATCTCTGGCCGAGGTTGATAACACTACTACCACTTTACTTTATGCTACTCTACACCCTCCTGTTTGCTGCAAGATGGTGGTTCCCAGAAGATGCTAGTCTTCGATAGGACTAGACCTTCTCTCTATTCTGGCTTTTCTGCAGCCCAGTCCACATATACAGCCTTCCTTTGATAATGTTGCATATGTAGTGTAGATCCTTGCTTGCGAGTACTTTGGATGAGTACTCACGGTTGCTTTGCTCCCCCTTTTCCCCCTTCTTCTTCTTTCTGGTTGTTGCAACCAGATGGTGAAGTCCAGGAGCCAGATGCCACCTTTGACGACTGCTGCTACCCCGAGGGTGCCTACTACCACGTGACAGACGCCGACGACCAGGAGTAGTTAGGAGGCTCCCAGGCAGGAGGCCTTGCCTTTTCGATCGATGTTGCTTTTGTGCTAGCCTTCTTAAGGCAAACTTGTTTAACTCATGTCTGTACTCAGATATTGTTGCTTCCGCTGACTCTTTTGTTTTCGAGCTTATGTATTCGAGCCCTCGAGGCCCCTGGCTTGTAATATAAAGCTTGTATTATTTTAATTTGTGTCTAGAGTTGTGTTGTGATATCTTCCCGTGAGTCCTTGATCTTGATCGTACACATTTGCGTGTATGATTAGTGTACGATTGAATCGAGGGCGCCACAAGTTGGTATCAGAGCCGACTGCCTGTAGGTAGCCCCCTTTCCAACTCCTTGGCCGAAGTTGAGTCTAGTCACTGAAAAACTTTTACTAACATTGGCTGTGTGGCTTACGGGCCCACATCGCTATTGGGTGGTATTAGGATCTTTTACTCCTCGTCTATACTCTGGGACTCTGAACTCTCTTCTACTCGGGTTAAATGAATTTACTAACATTAGGATCCCGTGACCACATTCACCCCGAAGTTGGATGAAGCCATAGTTATTCCTTAGGATAGCTTTTGAGTAGTGCACACCCTGTCGTGTTGACTACGGAGTGGAATCCGTCGTACCTCCTTCATTATGCATGTTTTCATCATGAATGATCCTTATCTTTGCAAATGCTCAATGCTGAACTACCCCTGTTACGTGTTAGCAGGATGGTTAGACCCGCTGGTCGTGGCTGTGGTGCCAACGACCCACCACCGTCTGAATTCTTTACTGGAATGAGGCAACAGTTCGAGTTAACTCGCCAGCTCATGGAAGGAATGATGGCTCAGTTTCCTCGTCCGAACATGAATCAGCATCCAACCCGAGTAACTCTGCAGGACTTCATGCGCCTCAACCCAACTATCTACCGCAGCTCAACTCAACCCCTTGATGCTGATGACTGGCTCCGCGACATCACATATGAAATGGAGTCTGCTAGTGTTGCCCCTGCCAGCTATGTCACCTTCGCATCCTTCTTTCTGAAGGGTCCTGCTGCTCAATGGTGGGACAGCCACCGGCGTACCCTACTTGCTAGAACGGTCATTACTTGGCCGGATTTCCAAGCTGCCTTCCGTGCCCGTTTCATTCCTCAGGGAACCATGGACAGGAAGAAGCGAGAGTTCCGCAACCTCACCCAAGGCAACAAGACTGTAGATGCTTATCAGCGGGAATTCTTGGAATTGTCCCGTTACGCTGAAGAAGACATTGCAACTGATGCTCGTAAGCAAGAGAAGTTTCGGGATGGACTTCACCCTGATATTAAGCTAGCATTGCTCGTTCATGACTTTGCCGACTTCGCCACCTTGGTGAACAAGGCTATTCAGGTTGAGACTGGTCTTCAGGAACACCAGGGATCCCTCAGGCGTAGCCGTGACGCTGGCCCATCTTCGGGCCCGTCAGCGCAGAAGCGTCGGATATGGATTCCCCACAGCATGTATCGTCCAACTGCACCTGCACCAAGACAGTCCTATGTTGCACCTCGTCTGCCTCCTCAACCGCAGAGGCAGCCCCTTCGGGCTGTACCGCCCCAAGCTTATGCTCCCAATCCCAATGATGGTCTGTGCTTCAGATGTGGCCGCCCCGGCCACCTTGCTAAAGAGTGCACTCAGAAAAAGAGCCAGCTGGCTCTATCTTCAACTGACCGTAACAATCAGCCCCATAACAACAATACCAGACCTTATGGTCGTGGTCAGGCTAATCATATTGATCTGAATGAAGCTCAAGACCAGCCTGCCACTGTGATGGGTACTCTCCTTGTTAATTCAGTACCAGCTTCTGTTTTGTTTGATTCAGGAGCATCACATTCATTCATGTCAGAAAATTTTGCTTACGCACATGACATTCGATGCGAGCCCATGAACACTCCAATAGTGGTACGCACCCCTGCGGGCCGATGTCAAACTACCATGATTGGTCGCGACGTTCCTGTTGAAATTGAAGGGTTGGAATTCCTTGTTTCTCCCATTATTCTGGAGTCTTCCAATATTGACCTCATTCTGGGAATGGAATGGTTGAAAGCGCATACTGCCTCTATCGTTTGCGCTACCAAGGTCGTTCACCTCCTACATCCTTCAGATGAGATTGTAACCTACCATGCTCAGCTTGTTCAAAACGCTGAAGCACGACTTTATGCTTTGAATGCGTTGAACGCGGCACCTCTTGAGGGAATTGAAAAGATTCCAGTCGTTCGCAACTTCCAAGACGTATTTCCAGAAGAACTTCCAGGAATACCCCCTGCCCGGGCTGTCGAGTTCGTCATCGACTTGAAACCAGGCACCGTTCCTATTGCAAAACGACCCTACAAGATGCCACCTCATGAACTCCTTGAGCTTAAGGAGGAAATCGACAAATCTCTTCACAAGGGTTTCATTCGTCCAAGTTCCTCTGCTTGGGGAGCACCTTCTCTCTTCGTCAAGAAGAAGGACGGTACGAACCGTTTGGTCCAAGACTATCGTCCTATCAACCAAGCTACAATTCAAAACAAATATCCCCTTCCTCGGATCAATGATCTGTATGATCAACTGGCTGGTTCATCGATATTCTCTAAACTCGACTTGAGGTTGGGTTACCACCAGATCCGTGTTCGTGAAGAGGATATTCCAAAGACCGCATTTGTGACTCGTTATGGTTCTTACGAGTACACCGTCATGTCATTCGGTTTAACCAATGCTCCAGCTACATTCTCTCGTCTGATGAACTATATATTCATGGATTACCTCGACAAGTTCGTAGTAGTCTATCTGGATGATATACTGGTATATTCGAAGAATAAAGAAGAACATGCTGAACATCTTCGTCTTGTTCTGGAGAAGCTTCGAGAGCATCAACTTTATGCCAAGTATTCCAAATGTGAATTCTGGTTACCCGAAGTCACCTACCTTGGTCATGTTATCTCCAAGGATGGCATTGCCGTCAACCCAGAGCGCGTTCAGGCTATTCTTGACTGGACCCCTCCAAAGACTGTCAAGCAAGTCAGAAGCTTTCTCGGACTGGCCAGCTATTGTCGCCGCTTTGTCGAGAACTTCTCCAAGATCGCCAAGCCACTGACTAATCTGCTTCACAAAGGCGTTAAGTTCGATTGGACAGACAAATGTCAGGAAAGTTTCCAGGCACTCAAGGATAAACTGACTTCTGCCCCAGTGCTTGCTCCCCCTGATTCTCGCAAGGACTTTGTCATCTATTGTGACGCTTCACGTCAAGGATTAGGCTGTGTTCTAATGCAAGAGCGCAGGGTGATTGCCTATGCCTCCCGTCAAGTGCGTCCTCACGAAGAAAACTACCCGGTTCATGACCTTGAGCTTGCAGCGGTTATCTTTGCATTGAAGCTATGGCGACAATACCTTCTCGGTAATCGTTGTGAGATCTTCACTGATCATCAGAGTCTGAAGTACCTGTTTACTCAGCCAGATCTGAACCTCCGTCAGCAGCGATGGATGGAAGCTATTGCTGACTACAACTGCGGTATATCTTATACACCTGGCAAGGCTAATGTAATGGCCGATGCCCTAAGCCGAAAGTCTTATTGCAATAATCACCAGGTCTACAAAGCTCAACCCCGCCTTTATGAAGAGCTATGCAAGCTGAACCTTCAACTAGTTCCACAGGGTTCTCTGAACAACCTTGTTTTGGAACCAACTCTTCTGAAAGCAATCAAGTCTGCTCAAGCCAAAGATGCTCATGTTGATCTGATGAAAAAGGATCTTGCCTTAGAGAAATCCAGAGATTTCTCACTTGGTGAAGATGGAACCTTATACTTTAGAGATCGCATTGTCGTACCCCGGTTCGAGCTTATGACAGAGAAGGTGATGAAAGAAGCGCATGACACCCCTCTCTCTATTCATCCGGGAAGTACCAAAATGTATCTAGACATCCGTCAGAAGTACTGGTGGTCTAAGATGAAGCAAGACATTGCCCGATATATCGAAGAATGTGACGTTTGCCGTCGCGTCAAAGCAGAACATCAAAAACCGGCTGGACTTCTACAACCGCTTCCGATTCCTGAATGGAAGTGGGATAAGATCCAAATGGACTTCGTCACTGGCCTTCCCAAGTCTCAGAAAGGTAACGATGCTATCTTTGTCGTCATCGACCAATTCTCGAAGGTTGCTCACTTTCTGCCAGTCAAGGAGACTATCACTGCTAGTCAATTGGCAACCTTGTATATCTCCCGAATTGTGTCACTCCACGGCATTCCGAAGGAGATCAGTTCAGACCGCGGCAGTATTTTCACTTCTAAGTTCTGGGATAGTTTCCAAGAGGCAATGGGAACTCATATTACCTGGAGCACTGCCTATCATCCCCAATCCCAAGGCCAAGTCGAGCGAGTCAATCAAATTCTTGAAGACATGCTTCGAGCTTGTGTTATTTCTTTCGGCAAGAAGTGGGAAGAATCTCTCCCTTATGCGGAGTTCTCTTATAACAACAGCTATCAAGCCAGCTTGAAGATGGCACCCTTTGAAGTGCTTTATGGACGTAAGTGCCGAACCCCTCTGAATTGGTCCGAAACTGGGGAACGAGCACTCATTGGTCCGGACATTATTCAGCAAGCTGAAGAGCAGGTTCGCATAGTCCGGGATAATCTCAAGGCGGCCCAATCCCGCCAGAAGAGCAACTATGACCGGAAACACTGGGGTTCAACTTATCAACCTGGTGAACAAGCTTATCTGCGTGTCACTCCTTTGAGAGGCACTCATCGGTTCGGAGTCAAGGGAAAGTTAGCTCCTCGCTACATTGGTCCCTTCCGTATTCTCGCCCGTCGTGGACTGGTGGCTTATCAATTGGAGTTGCCACCTCAGTTCTCTCACGTCCATGACGTCTTCCATGTGTCGCAACTTCGTCGATGCTTCAAGGATCCGGAACGTGAAGTGGATCCGGAATTGATTGAAATTCAAGATGATCTCACATACAAGGAGCATCCGATCTGCATTCTTGAAGAAGCTGAACGTCGAACCCGCCAGAAGGTTACTAAGTTCCTCAAGGTGCAATGGTCGAATCATACTAAAGAGGAAGCCACTTGGGAACGCGAAGATAACCTCCGGGCTGAATACCCCGATCTTTTCCCTTCTACCTCTTAATTCTCGGGACGAGAATTTCTTTTAGAGGAGGAGAGTTGTAACACCCCGGTGTAATGATGCTACAGTAACCCCTGGGGTTAAGTTAATCTTTTTGCTAAACATGTGCCTGATCATTATTGTCTCATGTTCTTTCACATTCCAGTTGAATTCAAATTCTAATTTTGTCTGAAATTCAAAATGCTCAGACATGAAAACAAAAATGTTCATCATGTGCAGAATAATCCACAACTAATTTTGGTGGTGAACCAACAATTTTGCAAAAGGGTTTGAGTGGCCTAAGCTACTTCAAACAGTGGCCTAAGAAATAAATTAAATGCCTTTTTAATTTATGGAAATGGCAAACTATTTCTAAAGCCTCACAATCTATTTGGGCAGTGCCTAATAATTCTTTGAGATTATTTTGGCCAATGGCATAATTTTTTTTGCAAAGTCTTTATTGGCTAAAAGAAAAAGAAAAGAAAAGGCTAAAGCTGTTTAAAAAAAAAAGGGGGAAAAGAAGAGGGGGAGGGAGAGCCCCTGGCCTCCCCTTGGGCTTCGGCCCATCCCAGCAGGCCGACCCACCTCACCAGCCTGGCCGGCCCAGCTCCCCGAAGCGCGCCCCCCTTCCTGTTCCCCTGGTGCGCGCCGCTACAGGGGCGCGACGCCGCCCGACCACCTCGCCGGCAACGCCGCGGGTGGGTAAGGGCCCCTCCCCTCGACGCCTCGACCTCCTCCCCACCTACCTCCACCCACTCCCCTGCTCGCCCCCTCCGCCTCTCCCACTCCCCTCCGGATTCCCCCTCGAGCTTTCCCCTCTCTCGGACCCGAGCGTGCTCGCCGCCGCGCCTCGACTGTCCTCGCGGCCACCGAGCCCCATTCGCCTCGCCATCGAGCCCATCGTCTCCGCCGCCGTCGTCTACCCAGTCCCCGTCCGTGAGCGCGAGCCGGGAGCCACTACGGGGAGCGGATCGAGCAGCCCCCTTTCTCCTCTGTCGCCGGTGACCGCCGTCATCTCCGGCCACCTCTGCGCTCCTAAGCTGTCGCAGGCTTTTCGTAGCCGCCCGGTGAGCTCCTCCCTCCCTCCTTTCTTCTCCTCGCACCGCTTCGCCCTCCCTAGCTCACTCGCCGCAGCTGCAGTAGCTCACCGCCGCCTAGACCCGCAGTCGTCGTGGCCACGCTCACCGTCGAGCTCAACCGAGCACTGCACCGTGCCCAGCACGCTCCGAGCAGCCTGACACACATGCCAGTTGCCCCTGTCGTGCCCTACTTCGACGAGCTCGAGCTCGCCCGAGCTCCGGCGTCCGCCGCGGTCGACGCCACCGTCGACACCGTCCATCCCAGCCTCGGCTGAGACCTCGAATGGGTGCGCCCGACCCCCCTACTTTTGAACGCGCTGCCCCATGCTGCTTTTGAGCGCCCGTAGCCCCGTCCCCGATGATGCCCGAAGCCAACCGCCGCCCACGCTCACCGCTGGCGCCGATTCCGGCCAACTCCGGTGATGCTATGGCCACCACTGGACGCGGCGCGGAGAGCTCGTTCGTATGAGCCTAGCCCCGCTCCTCCCCGAGCCCTGTACGCGTTTTCCGGCGAGGTCCGGCGCCCCTCCGCCGCGGAAACGCTCACCGGAGCTCCCCAACGCCGGCGCCGACGTGGCACACCTGGGCCCCGCCTCTGGGTCACTGCCCGTGGGCCCCCTGGCCCCAGTTGACCACGTTGACCGTGGTCAACTGTGCTGACTGGGCACACAGTGTCTCTGACACGCGGGCCCCATCGCGTATTTTGTTAAAAAAAACGTTTTTTTTAAATAAAAATGATTAATTAAAACGTTAGTTAAATTAGTTAGTTAGTTAGTACTAACCAGTCACTGACTGCTGGGGCCCACGCCCCCTAACTAACCCTGTTAGCTTAGTTAAGCCTCTGTTAGACAGAGAGGCTGACAGGTGGGTCCCACCTGTCAGTTTGACTGGTCAGCAGAGCTGACGCAATGCTGACGTCACTACTGACGCAATAAACCTTTTCTGCTTTTAAAATAATTCAGAAATTGGTTTAAACTTTGAAAATCCGTAACTTTTAAACCGTAACTCCGATGAAAATGTTTTCTATATGAAAGTTGCTCAGAAAAATCCAACAAATCCGAATACGCGGTCCGTTCATCTGTCACATGCCCCTAGCATGCTGAACATGGAACTTTCCCCCCTCCGGTCATCTGTCTGACACAGGTCCGGAACCGGGAACACCTTCCCGGTTGTTTTCCCCCTTCACCTATAACGTCTAGGACCGCGTTAGAGCACGCTTAGCGCTACGTATCGTCATGTCTTGCTTAGTGTTACCTCTGTTTGCTATGTATTTACTGTTTCTTCCCCCTCTTCTCTCCGGTAGGCCCCGAGGCCGCTGATGCCCCGGTGATCGACTACGTCGTTGACAACGACCCCTCCTTGCCAGAGCAACCAGGCAAGCCCCCCCTTTGATCATCCCGATATCGCCCATTCCTTTCTCTCATGCTTGCATTAGATTTTGCTACTATTATTGTATGCTCCTATTCTGATGCATAGCCTGCTTTTGTACCCGTTATTGTACCTTACCTGCTTATCCTAAACTGCTTAGTATAGGTTGGTTAGTGATCCATCAGTGACCCCCACCTTGTCCTTGTTGCCCCTGCTTCATCATTGAAGACCCGATCAACGGGATCGAAGACCAGGCCCCGACACCGCACATTCACTTTCCCCTTAGTTGCTCGACACTACTGGGATACTATCGAGTGCCGAGGGTGAGACCTCTACAACACTTCTGATGTTAACCCTGTAGTGTAGCTATTCGGTCGTGGTCATCGAGGGTGATTTCCTCTTTAACCACTTCCGATACGACTCTGTCGTGCAACCCCTCAAGTGTGAACCTCGAGGGTGATTCCTCTACGTTCACCTTGATGATTACATTGAGTGGAACCCACCGAGGGTGATTCCTTGGGTTTTCCTCTTGATGTTTGGACACACGGATACTTGGACTTTACAACTGTTACTTGGAAAGTGATGTGGAGACGGGTTGACCTGGAAGGTGCCCGTGAGATAATTACGAGGCGTGGCCGGGCATTCTTAGCCCTTGCCGCAAGTCCTCGAGACGGGGCAACGGGGTCACTTCTATCGTGAGTCTCTGCTTGTTACCGCGCGTTCCTAATCCACTACGATTTGGATATTTGATCCGAGGGGCCTCTGGCCTGATAGCACTAACCATCACGTGGGCATAGTATGGGCGTTCTGCGTCGTATACATCAGCCAAAGCTTAATAGACGTCAGCGACGGAGCGGCGCGCGCCGGGTTGGACTGGTAAGCTCCTGCCTTTTTGGGGAGGTAGCTAGGTCTGCTCACCGGCCGCGTACGCAACGTGCAGGAGTTTCCGGGGAGATGGCCCATGACCCCTGGGGGCATAGGTTTAGTCCGGCGTGCTGACCTCTCTGTTAAGTCTAGGTCGGGTTGCGGCGTATTGTTTGGCCGAGGCCGGGCATGACCCTGGAAAGTGTGTCCGGCCGGAGTTAAGCGAGCGTGGTGGGTAAGTTGGTGCACCCCTGCAGGGAAGAAAACATCTATCGATAGCCTGTCCTACGGTAACGGACACTTGGAGTTGTATCCCGATCGATACAACTAGAACTGGATACTTGTGATGAGAACTGGATGGTGATGAGGTTTTGATTGTGATGATAACTGGATAGTATGGCTCTGGGATTGCTTTCTCCCAGGGAGTCGAGAAAGGATCTCTGGCCGAGGTTGATAACACTACTACCACTTTACTTTATGCTACTCTACACCCTCCTGTTTGCTGCAAGATGGTGGTTCCCAGAAGATGCTAGTCTTCGATAGGACTAGACCTTCTCTCTATTCTGGCTTTTCTGCAGCCCAGTCCACATATACAGCCTTCCTTTGATAATGTTGCATATGTAGTGTAGATCCTTGCTTGCGAGTACTTTGGATGAGTACTCACGGTTGCTTTGCTCCCCCTTTTCCCCCTTCTTCTTCTTTCTGGTTGTTGCAACCAGATGGTGAAGTCCAGGAGCCAGATGCCACCTTTGACGACTGCTGCTACCCCGAGGGTGCCTACTACCACGTGACAGACGCCGACGACCAGGAGTAGTTAGGAGGCTCCCAGGCAGGAGGCCTTGCCTTTTCGATCGATGTTGCTTTTGTGCTAGCCTTCTTAAGGCAAACTTGTTTAACTCATGTCTGTACTCAGATATTGTTGCTTCCGCTGACTCTTTTGTTTTCGAGCTTATGTATTCGAGCCCTCGAGGCCCCTGGCTTGTAATATAAAGCTTGTATTATTTTAATTTGTGTCTAGAGTTGTGTTGTGATATCTTCCCGTGAGTCCTTGATCTTGATCGTACACATTTGCGTGTATGATTAGTGTACGATTGAATCGAGGGCGCCACAGAGGGGAGGAGGGAGGAGGGAGGAGGAGGTCGCCGGAGAGGAGGAGGAGGTCACCGTAGAGGAGAAGTATGGTGGAGGAGAGAAGGGAAGATGAAATGAAGAGAGGAGGAGAGGACCAGCCATATATACGGCATACTAATGGCGCACCGCGGGCAGGTGCGCCATTAGTAATTTTTTTGATTTTTTGATTTATTTTGAATTTTGAAGGCGGGAAGATACTAATGGCGCACCACGGGCAGGTGCGACATTAGTAATTGTTTTTTTATTTTTTTGACTTATTTTGAATTTTGAAGGAGGGAAGATACTAATGGCGCACCATGGTCAGGTGCGCCATTAGTAACTTTTTTTTTATTTTTTTGACTTATTTTGAATTTTGAAGGCGGGAAGATAGTAATGGCGCACCATGGGTAGGTGCGCCATTAGTAAGTTTGAATTTTTTTGATTTTTTTGCCTCTCTAGATCTTAAAAGCCCCGTATCTTTTTTTCTGTTAGGTTTTTGAGGATTTTGAAAATGTTTAACGGGTCCCCCGGTTAAATTTGGATGTAACTTTTTGAGTAGATGATTTTTCATATAAAAAACTTTTTCATCCGAGTTAGTATGCAAAAGTTATGCCCATTTTTACAAATTCTCGCGAGATTTTGCAAATGAAGTCAAAATTCATATTTGCAAATTTTCCCAACAACTAGGCCACATATCACATGGGAAACTTATTTTCTTTTATTTTTTTTGACATTTTTATCATTTTCTTTTATTTTTGTTAAAACTGAAAA